>NW_027308184.1:107500-165957 GCF_047496885.1 Scyliorhinus torazame
CTGTCCACCAATAGCCCCTTGGCATCATGGTGTTCCGTATTACCCCTAATACATACCTCGTTCGCTCCCTCTCTCTCCGTCTCTCGTTCGCTCCCTCTCTCTCCGTCTCTCATTCCCTCTCTCTCCGTCTCTCATTCCCTCTCTCTCCGTCTCTCGTTCCCTCTCTCTCCGTCTCTCCTTCGTTCCCTCTCTCTCCGTCTCTCCTTCGCTCCTTCTCCCGCTCTCTCCGTCTCTCCTTCGCTCTCTCTCTGTCTCTCTTTCCCTCTCTCTCCATCTCCCGTTCGCTCTCTCTCCGTCTCCCGTTCCCTCTCTCTCCGTCTCTCGTTCCCTCTCTCTCCGTCTCTCGTTCCCTCTCTCTCCGTCTCTCGTTCCCTCTCTCTCCGTCTCTCGTTCCCTCTCTCTCCGTCTCTCGTTCCCTCTCTCTCCGTCTCTCGTTCCCTCTCTCTCCGTCTCTCGTTCCCTCTCTCTCTGTCTCTCGTTTGCTCCCTCTCTCTCTGTGGCACCATCAATAACACACGAGCTGAAACGTAAAGAACTCAATCGAGGCTTTATTGAGCAGACTTGTTCCCCAGCAGCTCAGTTACAGAATGCAGCTGCTGGGAGAAACCGGATTCTTGTACCCCGCCTTTCTGGGTGGAGCCCAGTAGGCGGCAGATCCAATCAGGACCCAGTATCTGTCCACCAATAGCACCTTGGCATCATGGTGTTCCGTATTACCCCTAATACATACCACCACACTCTTCGTCTCTCGTTTGCTCCCTCTCCTGCTCTCGTTTGCTCCCTCTCCCTCCGGCTCTCGTTCGCTCTCTCTCCGGCTCTCGTTCGCTGGCTCTCGTTCCCTCGCTCTCCGTCGATCATTCGCTCGCTCTCCGTCGATCGTTCGCTCGCTCTCTGTCGCTCGTTCGCTCGCTCTCTGTCGCTTGTTCGCTCGCTCTCTGTCGCTCGTTCGCTCGCTCTCCGTCTCTCGTTCGCTCTCCGTCTCTCGTTCGCTCTCTCTCCGTCTCTCGTTCGCTCTCTCTCCGTCTCTCGTTCGCTCTCTCTCCGTCTCTCGTTCGCTCTCTCTCCGTCTCTCGTTCGCTCTCGCGCCGTCTCTCGTTCGCTCTCGCGCCGTCTCTCGTTCGCTCTCGCGCCGTCTCTCGTTCGCTCTCGCGCCGTCTCTCGTTCGCTCTCGCGCCGTCTCTCGTTCGCTCTCGCGCCGTCTCTCGTTCGCTCTCGCGCCGTCTCTCGTTCGCTCTCGCGCCGTCTCTCGTTCGCTCTCGCGCCGTCTCTCGTTCGCTCTCGCGCCGTCTCTCGTTCGCTCTCGCGCCGTCTCTCGGTCGCTCTCGCGCCGTCTCTCGGTCGCTCTCGCGCCGTCTCTCGTTCGCTCTCTCTCCGTCTCTCGTTCGCTCCCTCTCTCTCCGTCTCTCGTTCGCTCCCTCTCTCTCCGTCTCTCGTTCGCTCCCTCTCTCTCCGTCTCTCGTTCGCTCCCTCTCTCTCCGTCTCTCGTTCGCTCCCTCTCTCTCCGTCTCTCGTTCCCTCTCTCTCCGTCTCTCCTTCGTTCCCTCTCTCTCCGTCTCTCCTTCGCTCCTTCTCCCTCTCTCTCAGTCTCTCGTTCGCTCCCTCTCTCTCCCACTCTCGTTCGCTCCCTCTCTCCATCTCTCGTTGGCTCCGTCTCTCGTTCCCTCTCTCTCTGTCTCTCGTTCCCTCTCTCTCTGTCTCTCATTCCCTCTCTCTCTGTCTCCCGTTCGCTCTCTCTCCATCTCCCGTTCGCTCTCTCTCCGTCTCTCGTTCCCTCTCTCTCCGTCTCTCGTTCCCTCTCTCTCTCCGTCTCTCGTTCCCTCTCTCTCCATCTCTCGTTCCCTCTCTCTCCGTCTCTCCTTCGTTCCCTCTCTCTCCGTCTCTCCGTCGCTCCTTCTCCCTCTCTCTCCGTCTCTCCTTCGCTCCTTCTCCCTCTCTCTCCGTCTCTCCTTCGCTCCCTCTCCGTCTCTCGTTCGCTCCCTCTCTCTCTCCATCTCTCGTTCGCTCCCTCTCTCTCTCTCTCTCTCTCTCTCTCTCCATCTCTCGTTCGCTCCCTCTCTCTCTCTCTCCATCTCTCGTTCGCTCCCTCTCTCTCCATCTCTCGTTCGCTCCCTCTCTCTCCGTCTCTTGTTTGCTCCCTCTCTCTCTGTGGCACCATCAATAACACACGAGCTGAAATGTAAAGAACTCAATCGAGGCTTTATTGAGCAGACTTGTTCCCCAGCAGCTCAGTTACAGAATGCAGCTGCTGGGAGAAACCGGATTCTTGTACCCCGCTTTTCTGGGTGGAGCCCAGTAGGCGGCAGATCCAATCAGGACCCAGTATCTGTCCACCAATAGCCCCTTGGCATCATGGTGTTCCGTATTACCCCTAATACATACCTCGTTCGCTCCCTCTCTCTCCGTCTCTCGTTCGCTCCCTCTCTCTCCGTCTCTCATTCCCTCTCTCTCCGTCTCTCATTCCCTCTCTCTCCGTCTCTCATTCCCTCTCTCTCCGTCTCTCGTTCCCTCTCTCTCCGTCTCTCCTTCGTTCCCTCTCTCTCCGTCTCTCCTTCGCTCCTTCTCCCGCTCTCTCCGTCTCTCCTTCGCTCCTTCTCCCTCTCTCTCCGTCTCTCCTTCGCTCTCTCTCTGTCTCTCTTTCCCTCTCTCTCCATCTCCCGTTCGCTCTCTCTCCGTCTCCCGTTCCCTCTGTCTCCGTCTCTCGTTCCCTCTCTCTCCGTCTCTCGTTCCCTCTCTCTCCGTCTCTCGTTCCCTCTCTCTCCGTCTCTCGTTCCCTCTCTCTCCGTCTCTCGTTCCCTCTCTCTCCGTCTCTCGTTCCCTCTCTCTCCGTCTCTCGTTCCCTCTCTCTCTGTCTCTCGTTTGCTCCCTCTCTCTCTGTGGCACCATCAATAACACACGAGCTGAAACGTAAAGAACTCAATCGAGGCTTTATTGAGCAGACTTGTTCCCCAGCAGCTCAGTTACAGAATGCAGCTGCTGGGAGAAACCGGATTCTTGTACCCCGCCTTTCTGGGTGGAGCCCAGTAGGCGGCAGATCCAATCAGGACCCAGTATCTGTCCACCAATAGCACCTTGGCATCATGGTGTTCCGTATTACCCCTAATACATACCACCACACTCTTCGTCTCTCGTTTGCTCCCTCTCCTGCTCTCGTTTGCTCCCTCTCCCTCCGGCTCTCGTTCGCTCTCTCTCCGGCTCTCGTTCGCTGGCTCTCGTTCCCTCGCTCTCCGTCGATCATTCGCTCGCTCTCCGTCGATCGTTCGCTCGCTCTCTGTCGCTCGTTCGCTCGCTCTCTGTCGCTTGTTCGCTCGCTCTCTGTCGCTCGTTCGCTCGCTCTCGTTCGCTCTCCGTCTCTCGTTCGCTCTCTCTCCGTCTCTCGTTCGCTCTCTCTCCGTCTCTCGTTCGCTCTCTCTCCGTCTCTCGTTCGCTCTCTCTCCGTCTCTCGTTCGCTCTCTCTCCGTCTCTCGTTCGCTCTCTCTCCGTCTCTCGTTCGCTCTCTCTCCGTCTCTCTTTCGCTCTCTCCGTCTCTCGTTCCCTCTCTTTCCGTCTCTCGTTCCCTCTCTCGTTCCCTCTCTCTCCGTCTCACGTTCCGTCTCTCGTTCCCTCTCTCTCCGTCTCTCATTCCCTCCCTCTCCGTCTCTCTTTCCCTCTCTCTCCGTCTCTCATTCCCTCTCTCTCCGTCTCTCTTTCGCTCCCTCTCCGTCTCTCTTTCGCTCCCTCTCTCTCCGTCTCTCGTTCGCTCCCTCCCTCTCTCTCCGTCTCTCGTTCGCTCCCTCCCTCTCTCTCCGTCTCTCGTTCGCTCTCTCCCTCTCTCTCCGTCTCTTGTTCGCTCCCTCTCTCTCTCTCTTTCTCTCTCTCTCTCTCCGTCTCTCGTTCACTCCCTCTCTCTCTCTCCGTCTCTCGTTCGCTCCATAATTCCGTCTCTCGTTCACTCCCTCTCTCCCTCCATCTCTCGTTCGCTCCGCCTCTCGTTTGCTCTCTCTCTCTCCGTCTCTCGTTCGCTCTCCCTCCGTCTCTCATTCGCTCTCCCTCCGTCTCTCGTTCGCTCTCCCTCCGTCTCTCGTTCGCTCTCTCTCAGTCTCTCGTTCGCTCTCTCTCAGTCTCTCGTTCGCGCTCTCTGTCTCTCGTTCGCTCTCTCTCCGTCTCTCGTTCGCTCTCTCTCCGTCTCTCGTTCGCTCCCTCTCTCTCTCTCTCTCCGTCTCTCGTTCGCTCCATAATTCCGTCTCTCGTTCACTCCCTCTCTCCCTCCATCTCTCGTTCGCTCCGCCTCTCGTTTGCTCTCTCTCTCTCCGTCTCTCGTTCGCTCTCCCTCCGTCTCTCATTCGCTCTCCCTCCGTCTCTCGTTCGCTCTCCCTCCGTCTCTCGTTCGCTCTCTCTCCGTCTCTCGTTCCCTCTCTCTCTGTCTCTCATTCCCTCTCCATCTCCCGTTCGCTCTCTCTCCGTCTCTCGTTCGCTCTCTCTCCGTCTCTCGTTCACTCTCTCTCCGTCTCTCGTTCGCTCTCTCTCCGTCTCTCGTTCGCTCTCTCTCCGTCTCTCGTTCGCTCTCTCTCCGTCTCTCATTCGCTCTCTCCGTCTCTCGTTCGCTCTCTCCTGCTCTCGTCTGCTCCCTGTCTCTCCGTCTCTCGTTCGCTCTCTCCGGCTCTCGTTCGCTCGCTCTCCGGCTCTCGTTCGCTCGCTCTCCGGCTCTCGTTCGCTCTCTCTCCGGCTCTCGTTCGCTGGCTCTCGTTCGCTCACTCTCCGTCGATCATTCGCTCGCTCTCCGTCGATCGTTCGCTCGCCCTCTGTCGCTCGTTCGCTCGCCCTCTGTCGCTCGTTCGCTCGCTCTCCGTCTCTCGTTCGCTCTCTCTCCGTCTCTCGTTCGCTCTCTCTCCGTCTCTCGTTCGCTCTCTCTCCGTCTCTCGTTCGCTCTCTCTCCGTCTCTCGTTCGCTCTCTCTCCGTCTCTCGTTCGCTCTCTCTCCGTCTCTCGTTCGCTCTCTCTCCGTCTCTCGTTCGCTCTCTCTCCGTCTCTCGTTCGCTCTCTCTCCGTCTCTCGTTCGCTCTCTCCGTCTCTCGTTCCCTCTCTTTCCGTCTCTCGTTCCCTCTCTCTCCGTCTCTCGTTCGCTCTCTCTCCGTCTCTCGTTCGCTCTCTCTCCGTCTCTCATTCGCTCTCTCCGTCTCTCGTTCGCTCTCTCCTGCTCTCGTCTGCTCCCTGTCTCTCCGTCTCTCGTTCGCTCTCTCCGGCTCTCGTTCGCTCGCTCTCCGGCTCTCGTTCGCTCGCTCTCCGGCTCTCGTTCGCTCTCTCTCCGGCTCTCGTTCGCTGGCTCTCGTTCGCTCACTCTCCGTCGATCATTCGCTCGCTCTCCGTCGATCGTTCGCTCGCCCTCTGTCGCTCGTTCGCTCGCCCTCTGTCGCTCGTTCGCTCGCTCTCCGTCTCTCGTTCGCTCTCTCTCCGTCTCTCGTTCGCTCTCTCTCCGTCTCTCGTTCGCTCTCTCTCCGTCTCTCGTTCGCTCTCTCTCCGTCTCTCGTTCGCTCTCTCTCCGTCTCTCGTTCGCTCTCTCTCCGTCTCTCGTTCGCTCTCTCTCCGTCTCTCGTTCGCTCTCTCTCCGTCTCTCGTTCGCTCTCTCTCCGTCTCTCGTTCGCTCTCTCCGTCTCTCGTTCCCTCTCTTTCCGTCTCTCGTTCCCTCTCTCGTTCCCTCTCTCTCCGTCTCTCGTTCCGTCTCTCGTTCCGTCTCTCGTTCCCTCTCTCTCCGTCTCTCATTCCCTCCCTCTCCGTCTCTCTTTCCCTCTCTCTCCGTCTCTCATTCCCTCTCTCTCCGTCTCTCTTTCGCTCCCTCTCTCTCCGTCTCTCGTTCGCTCCCTCCCTCTCTCTCCGTCTCTCGTTCGCTCCCTCCCTCTCTCTCCGTCTCTCGTTCGCTCCCTCCCTCTCTCTCTGTCTCTCGTTCGCTCCCTCTCCCTCTCTCTCCGTCTCTTGTTCGCTCCCTCTCTCTCTCTCTCTTTCTCACTCTCTCTCTCCGTCTCTCGTTCACTCCCTCTCTCCGTCTCTCGTTCGCTCCATAATTCCGTCTCTCGTTCACTCCCTCTCTCCCTCCATCTCTCGTTTGCTCCGCCTTTCGTTTGCTCTCTCTCTCTCCGTCTCTCGTTCGCTCTCCCTCCGTCTCTCGTTCGCTCTCCCTCCGTCTCTCGTTCGCTCTCTCTCAGTCTCTCGTTCGCTCTCTCTCCGTCTCTCGTTCTCTCCCTCTCTCTCTCCATCTCTCGTTCGCTCCCTCTCTCTCTCTCTCTCTCTCCATCTCTCGTTCGCTCCCTCTCTCTCCATCTCTCGTTCGCTCCCTCTCTCTCCGTCTCTTGTTTGCTCCCTCTCTCTCTGTGGCACCATCAATAACACACGAGCTGAAACGTGGAGAACTCAATCGAGGCTTTATTGAGCAGACTTGTTCCCCAGCAGTTCAGTTACAGAATGCAGCTGCTGGGAGAAACCGGGTTCTTATACCCAGCCTATCTGGATGGAGCCCAGTAGGCGGTAGATCCAATCAGGACCCAGTATCTGTCCACCAATAGCCTCTCGGCATCATGGTGTTCCGTATTACCCCTAATACATACCACCACACTCTTCGTCTCACGTTCGCTCTCTCTCCTGCTCTCGTTTGCTCCCTCTCTCTCCGGCTCTCGTTCGCTCACTCTCCGGCTCTCGTTCGCTGGCTCTCCATCGCTCGTTCGCTCGCTCTCCGTCTCTCGTTCGCTCTCTCTCCGCGTCTCGTTCGCTCCCTCTCCGTCTCTCGTTCGCTCCCTCTCCGTCTCTCGTTCCCTCTCACTCCGTCTCTCGTTCCCCCTCTCTCCGTAGCTCGTTCGCTCGCTCTCCGTAGCTCGTTCGCTCGCTCTCCGTAGCTCGTTCGCTCGCTCTCCGTAGCTCGTTCGCTCGCTCTCCGTAGCTCGTTCGCTCGCTCTCCGTAGGTCGTTCGCTCGCTCTCCGTCGCTTGTTCGCTCTCGTTCGCTCTCCGTCTCTCGTTCGCTCTCTCTCCGTCTCTCGTTCGCTCTCTCTCCGTCTCTCTGTCCGTCTCTCGTTCACTCTCTCTCCGTCTCGTTCGCTCTCTCTCCGTCTCTCGTTCGCTCCCTCTCCGTCTCTCGTTCGCTCTCCGTCTCTCGTTCGCTCTCTTTCCGTCTCTCGTTCCCTCTCTTTCCGTCTCTCGTTCCCTCTCTCTCCGTCTCTCGTTCCCTCTCTCTCCGTCTCTCGTTCGCTCTCCGTCTCTCGTTCGCTCTCTCTCCGTCTCTCGTTCGCTCTCTCTCCGTCTCTCGTTCGCTCTCTCCCCGTCTCTCGTTCGCTCTCTCTCCGTCTCTCGTTCGCTCTCTCTCCGTCTCTCATTCGCTCTCTCTCCGTCTCTCGTTCGCTCTCTCCTGCTCTCGTCTGCTCCCTGTTTCTCCGTCTCTCGTTCGCTCTCTCCGGCTCTCGTTCGCTCTCTCTGGCTCTCGTTCACTCGCTCTCCGGCTCTCGTTCGCTCGCTCTCCGGCTCTCGTTCGCTCTCTCTCCGGCTCTCGTTCGCTGGCTCTCGTTCGCTCACTCTCCGTCGATCATTCGCTCGCTCTCCGTCGATCGTTCGCTCGCTCTCTGTCGCTCGTTCGCTCGCTCTCCGTCTCTCGTTCGCTCTCCGTCTCTCGTTCGCTCTCTCTCCGTCTCTCGTTCGCTCTCTCTCCGTCTCTCGTTCGCTCTCTCTCCGTCTCTCGTTCGCTCTCTCTCCGTCTCTCGTTCGCTCTCTCTCCGTCTCTCGTTCGCTCTCTCTCCGTCTCTCATTCGCTCTCTCCGTCTCTCGTTCCCTCTCTTTCCGTCTCTCGTTCCCTCTCTCGTTCCCTCTCTCTCCGTCTCTCGTTCCGTCTCTCGTTCCGTCTCTCGTTCCCTCTCTCTCCGTCTCTCATTCCCTCCCTCTCCGTCTCTCTTTCCCTCTCTCTCCGTCTCTCTTTCGCTCCCTCTCTCTCCGTCTCTCGTTCGCTCCCTCCCTCTCTCTCCGTCTCTCGTTCGCTCCCTCCCTCTCTCTCCGTCTCTCGTTCGCTCCCTCCCTCTCTCTCTGTCTCTCATTCGCTCCCTCTCCCTCTCTCTCCGTCTCTTGTTCGCTCCCTCTCTCTCTCTCTCTTTCTCTCTCTCTCTCTCCGTCTCTCGTTCACTCCCTCTCTCTCTCTCCGTCTCTCGTTCGCTCCATAATTCCGTCTCTCGTTCCTCCCTCTCTCCCTCCATCTCTCGTTTGCTCCGCCTCTCGTTTGCTCTCTCTCTCTCCGTCTCTCGTTCGCTCTCCCTCCGTGTCTCGTTCGCTCTCCCTCCATCTCTCGTTCGCTCTCCCTCCGTCTCTCGTTCGCTCTCCCTCCGTCTCTCGTTCGCTCTCTCTCAGTCTCTCGTTCGCTCTCTCTCAGTCTCTCGTTCGCTCTCTCTCAGTCTCTCGTTCGCGCTCTCTGTCTCTCGTTCGCTCTCTCTCCGTCTCTCGTTCGCTCTCTCTCCGTCTCTCGTTCGCTCCCTCTCCGTCTCTCGTTCGCTCCCTCTCTCTCTCTATCTCTCATTCGCTCCCTCTCTCTCTCTCTCTCTCTCTCTCCATCTCTCGTTCGCTCCCTCTCTCTCCATCTCTCGTTCGCTACCTCTCTCTCCGTCTCTCGTCTGCTCCCTCTCTCTCTGTGGCACCATCAATAACACACGGGCTGAAACGTGGAGAACTCAATCGAGGCTTTATTGAGCAGACTTGTTCCCCAGCAGCTCAGTTACAGAATGCAGCTGCTGGGAGAAACCGGGTTCTTATACCCAGCCTATCTGGGTGGAGCCCAGTAGGCGGTAGATCCAATCAGGACCCAGTATCTGTCCACCAATAGCCCCTCGGCATCATGGTGTTCCGTATTACCCCTAATACATACCACCACACTCTTCGTCCCACATTCGCTCTCTCTCCTGCTCTCGTTTGCTCCCTCTCTCTCCGGCTCTCGTTCGCTCCCTCTCCGTCTCTCGTTCCCTCTCACTCCGTCTCTCGTTCCCTCTCTCTCCGGCTCTCGTTCGCTGGCTCTCCGTCGCTCGTTCGTTCGCTCTCCGTAGCTCGTTCGCTCGCTCTCCGTAGCTCGTTCGCTCGCTCTCCGTAGCTCGTTCGCTCGCTCTCCGTAGCTCGTTCGCTCGCTCTCCGTAGCTCGTTCGCTCGCTCTCCGTCGCTTGTTCGCTCTCGTTCGCTCTCCGTCTCTCGTTCGCTCTCTCTCCGTCTCTCGTTCGCTCTCTCTCCGTCTCTCTGTCCGTCTCTCGTTCACTCTCTCTCCGTCTCGTTCGCTCTCTCTCCGTCTCTCGTTCGCTCCCTCTCCGTCTCTCGTTCGCTCTCCGTCTCTCGTTCGCTCTCTTTCCGTCTCTCGTTCCCTCTCTTTCCGTCTCTCGTTCCCTCTCTCTCCGTCTCTCGTTCCCTCTCTCTCCGTCTCTCGTTCGCTCTCCGTCTCTCGTTCGCTCTCTCTCCGTCTCTCGTTCGCTCTCTCTCCGTCTCTCGTTCGCTCTCTCCCCGTCTCTCGTTCGCTCTCTCTCCGTCTCTCGTTCGCTCTCTCTCCGTCTCTCGTTCGCTCTCTCTCCGTCTCTCATTCGCTCTCTCTCCGTCTCTCGTTCACTCTCTCCTGCTCTCGTCTGCTCCCTGTTTCTCCGTCTCTCGTTCGCTCTCTCCGGCTCTCGTTCGCTCTCTCCGGCTCTCGTTCGCTCTCTCCGGCTCTCGTTCGCTCGCTCTCCGGCTCTCGTTCGCTCGCTCTCCGGCTCTCGTTCGCTCTCTCTCCGGCTCTCGTTCGCTGGCTCTCGTTCGCTCACTCTCCGTCGATCATTCGCTCGCTCTCCGTCGATCGTTCGCTCGCTCTCTGTCGCTCGTTCGCTCGCTCTCCGTCTCTCGTTCGCTCTCCGTCTCTCGTTCGCTCTCCGTCTCTCGTTCGCTCTCTCTCCGTCTCTCGTTCGCTCTCTCTCCGTCTCTCGTTCGCTCTCTCTCCGTCTCTCGTTCGCTCTCTCTCCGTCTCTCATTCGCTCTCTCCGTCTCTCGTTCCCTCTCTTTCCGTCTCTCGTTCCCTCTCTCGTTCCCTCTCTCTCCGTCTCTCGTTCCGTCTCTCGTTCCGTCTCTCATTCCCTCTCTCTCCGTCTCTCATTCCCTCCCTCTCCATCTCTCTTTCCCTCTCTCTCCGTCTCTCTTTCGCTCCCTCTCTCTCCGTCTCTCGTTCGCTCCCTCCCTCTCTCTCCGTCTCTCGTTCGCTCCCTCCCTCTCTCTCCGTCTCTCGTTCGCTCCCTCCCTCTCTCTCTGTCTCTCGTTCGCTCCCTCTCCCTCTCTCTCCGTCTCTTGTTCGCTCCCTCTCTCTCTCTCTCTTTCTCTCTCTCTCTCTCCGTCTCTCGTTCACTCCCTCTCTCTCTCTCCGTCTCTCGTTCGCTCCATAATTCCGTCTCTCGTTCACTCCCTCTCCCCCTCCATCTCTCGTTTGCTCCGCCTCTCGTTTGCTCTCTCTCTCTCCGTCTCTCGTTCGCTCTCCCTCCGTGTCTCGTTCGCTCTCCCTCCATCTCTCGTTCGCTCTCCCTCCGTCTCTCGTTCGCTCTCCCTCCGTCTCTCGTTCGCTCTCTCTGTCTCTCGTTCGCTCTCTCTCAGTCTCTCGTTCGCGCTCTCTGTCTCTCGTTCGCTCTCTCTCCGTCTCTCGTTCGCTCTCTCTCCGTCTCTCGTTCGCTCCCTCTCCGTCTCTCGTTCGCTCCCTCTCTCTCTCCATCTCTCATTCGCTCCCTCTCTCTCTCTCTCTCTCTCTCTCCATCTCTCGTTCGCTCCCTCGAACTCTCTCTCTCTCTCTCTCTCTCCATCTCTCGTTCGCTCCCTCTCTCTCCATCTCTCGTTCGCTACCTCTCTCTCCGTCTCTCGTTTGCTCCCTCTCTCTCTGTGGCACCATCAATAACACACGGGCTGAAACGTGGAGAACTCAATCGAGGCTTTATTGAGCAGACTTGTTCCCCAGCAGCTCAGTTACAGAATGCAGCTGCTGGGAGAAACCGGGTTCTTATACCCAGCCTATCTGGGTGGAGCCCAGTAGGCGGTAGATCCAATCAGGACCCAGTATCTGTCCACCAATAGCCCCTTGGCATCATGGTGTTCCGTATTACCCCTAATACATACCACCACACTCTTCGTCCCACGTTCGCTCTCTCTCCTGCTCTCGTTTGCTCCCTCTCTCTCCGGCTCTCGTTCGCTCACTCTCCGGCTCTCGTTCGCTCTCTCTCCGGCTCTCGTTCGCTCACTCTCCGGCTCTCGTTCGCTCACTCTCCGGCTCTCGTTCGCTGGCTCTCGTTCGCTCGCTCTCCGTCGATCATTCGCTCGCTCTCCGTCGATCGTTCGCTCGCTCTCCTTTGCTCGTTCGCTCGCTCTCCGTCTCTCGTTCGCTCTCCGTCTCTCGTTCGCTCTCTCTCCGTCTCTCGTTCGCTCTCTCTCCGTCTCTCGTTCGCTCTCTCTCCGTCTCTCGTTCGCTCTCTCTCCGTCTCTCGTTCGCTCTCTCTCCGTCTCTCGTTCGCTCTCTACTGCTCTCGTTTGCTCCCTGTCTCTCCGTCTCTCGTTCGCTCTCTCTGGCTCTCGTTCGCTCGCTCTCCGGCTCTCGTTCGCTCGCTCTCCGGCTCTCGTTCGCTCGCTCTCCGGCTCTCGTTCGCTCGCTCTACGGCTCTCGTTCGCTCTCTCTCCGGCTCTCGTTCGCTGGCTCTCGTTCGCTCGCTCTCCGTCGATCATTCGCTCGCTCTCCGTCGATCGTTCGCTCGCTCTCTGTCGCTCGTTCGCTCGCTCTCCGTCTCTCGTTCACTCTCCGTCTCTCGTTCGCTCTCTCTCCGTCTCTCGTTCGCTCTCTCTCCGTCTCTCGTTCGCTCTCTCTCCGTCTCTCGTTCGCTCTCTCTCCGTCTCTCGTTCGCTCTCTCTCCGTCTCTCGTTCGCTCTCTCTCCGTCTCTCGTTCGCTCTCTCTCCGTCTCTCGTTCGCTCTCTCTCCGTCTCTCGTTCGCTCTCTCTCCGTCTCTCGTTCGCTCTCTCTCCGTCTCTCGTTCGCTCTCTCTCCGTCTCTCGTTCGCTCTCTCTCCGTCTCTCGTTCGCTCTCTCTCCGTCTCTCGTTCGCTCTCTCTCCGTCTCTCGTTCGTTCTCTCCGTCTCTCGTTCCCTCTCTTTCCGTCTCTCGTTCCCTCTCTCGTTCCCTCTCTCTCCGTCTCTCGTTCCGTCTCTCGTTCCCTCTCTTTCCGTCTCTCATTCCCTCTCTCTCCGTCTCTCATTCCCTCCCTCTCCGTCTCTCGTTCCCTCTCTCCGTCTCTCTTTCGCTCCCTCTCTCTCCGTCTCTCGTTCGCTCCCTCCCTCTCTCTCCGTCTCTCGTTCGCTCCCTCCCTCTCTCTCCGTCTCTCGTTCGCTCCCTCTCCCTCTTTCTCCGTCTCTTGTTCGCTCCCTCTCTCTCTCTCTCTCTCCGTCTCTCGTTCACTCCCTCTCTCTCTCTCCGTCTCTCGTTCGCTCCATAATTCCGTCTCTCGTTCACTCCTTCTCTCCCTCCATCTCTCGTTTGCTCCGCCTCTCGTTTGCTCTCTCTCATCTCTCGTTCGCTCTCCCTCCGTCTCTCGTTCGCTCTCCCTCCATCTCTCGTTCGCTCTCTCTCAGTCTCTCGTTCGCTCTCTCTGTCTCTCGTTCGCGCTCTCTCCGTCTCTCGTTCGCTCCCTCTCCGTCTCTCGTTCGCTCCCTCTCTCTCTCCATCTCTCGTTCGCTCCCTCTCTCTCTCTCTCTCTCTCTCTCTCTCCATCTCTCGTTCGCTCCCTCTAACTCTCTCTCTCTCTCTCTCTCCATCTCTCGTTCGCTCCCTCTCTCTCCATCTCTCGTTCGCTCCCTCTCTCTCCATCTCTCGTTCGCTCCCTCTCTCTCCGACTCTCGTTTGCTCCCTCTCTCTCTGTGGCACCATCAATAACACACGAGCTGAAACGTGGAGAACTCAATCGAGGCTTTATTGAGCAGACTTGTTCCCCAGCAGTTCAGTTACAGAATGCAGCTGCTGGGAGAAACCGGGTTCTTATACCCAGCCTATCTGGGTGGAGCCCAGTAGGCGGTAGATCCAATCAGGACCCAGTATCTGTCCACCAATAGCCCCTCGGCATCATGGTGTTCCGTATTACCCCTAATACATACCACCTCACTCTTCGTCTCACGTTCGCTCTCTCTCCTGCTCTCGTTTGCTCCCTCTCTCTCCGGCTCTCGTTCGCTCACTCTACGGCTCACGTTCGCTGGCTCTCCGTCGCTCGTACGCTCGCTCTCCGTCTCTCGTTCGCTCTCTCTCCGCATCTCGTTCGCTCTCTCTCCGTCTCTCGTTCGCTCCCTCTCCGTCTCTCGTTCCCTCTCACTCCGTCTCTCGTTCCCTTTCTCTCCGGCTCTCGTTCGCTGGCTCTCCGTCGCTCGTTCGCTCGCTCTCCGTCGCTCGTTCGCTCGCTCTCCGTCGCTCGTTCGTTCGCTCTCCGTAGCTCGTTCGCTCGCTCTCCGTAGCTCGTTCGCTCGCTCTCCGTAGCTCGTTCGCTCGCTCTCCGTCGCTTGTTCGCTCTCTCTCCGTCTCTCGTTCGCTCTCCGTCTCTTGTTCGCTCTCTCTCCGTCTCTCGTTCGCTCTCTCTCCGTCTCTCTGTCCGTCTCTCGTTCACTCTCTCTCCGTCTCGTTCGCTCTCTCTCCGTCTCTCGTTCGCTCCCTCTCCGTCTCTCGTTCGCTCTCCGTCTCTCGTTCGCTCTCTTTCCGTCTCTCGTTCCCTCTCTTTCCGTCTCTCGTTCCCTCTCTCTCCGTCTCTCGTTCCCTCTCTCTCCGTCTCTCGTTCCCTCTCTCTCCGTCTCTCGTTCCCTCTCTCTCCGTCTCTCGTTCCCTCTCTCTCCGTCTCTCGTTCCTTTTCTCTCCGTCTCTCGTTCCTTCTCTCCGTCTCTCTTTTGCTCCCTCTCTCTCGTTCGCTCCCTACCTCTCTCTCGGTCTCTCATTCGCTCCCTCTCTCCCTCTCTCCGTCTCTCGTTCGCTCCCTCTCTCTCTCTCTCCGTCTCTCGTTCACTCCATCATTCCGTCTTTCGTTCACTCCTCTCTCCCTCCATCTCTCGTTTGGTCCGCCTCTTGTTTGCTCCCTCTCTCTCTGTCTCTCGTTCGCTCTCTCTCCGTCTCTCGTTCGCTCTCTCTCCGTCTCTCGTTCGCTCTCTCTCCGTCTCTCGTTCGCTCTCTCTCCGTCTCTCGTTCGCTCTCTCGTTCGCTCTCTCTCCGTCTCTCGTTCGTTCTCTTTCCTTCTCTCGTTCCCTCTCTTGCCGTCTCTCGTTCCCTCTCTTTCCGTCTCTCCTTCCCTCTCTTTCCGTCTCTCGTTCCCTCTCTCTCCGTCTCTCGTTCCCTCACTCGTTCCCTCTCTCGTTCCCTCTCTCTCCGTCTCTCGTTCCCTCTCACTCCGTCTCTCGTTCCCTCTCTCTCCGGCACTCGTTCGCTGGCTCTCCGTCGCTTGTTCGCTGGCTCTCCGTCGCTCGTTCGCTCGCTGTCCGTCGCTCGTTCGCTCGCTGTCCGTCGCTCGTTCGCTCGCTCTCCGTAGCTCGTTCGCTCGCTCTCCGTAGCTCGTTCGCTCGCTCTCCGTAGCTCGTTCGCTCGCTCTCCGTAGCTCGTTCGCTCGCTCTCCGTTGCTCGTTCGCTCTCTCTCCGTCTCTCGTTCGCTCTCTCTCCGTCTCTCGTTCGCTCTCCGTCTCTCGTTCGCTCTCTTTCCGTCTCTCGTTCCCTCTCTCTCCGTCTCTCGTTCCCTCTCTCTCCGTCTCTCGTTCCCTCTCTCTCCGTCTCTCGTTCCCTCTCTCTCCGTCTCTCGTTCCCTCTCACTCCGTCTCTCGTTCCCTCTCTCTGTCTCTCGTTCCCTCTCTCTGTCTCTCGTTCCCTCTCTCTCCGCCTCTTGTTCCCTCTCTCTCCGCCTCTCGGCCCCTCTCTCGTTCCTTCTCTCTCCGTCTCTCGTTCCCCCTCTCCGTCTCTCTTTCGCACCCTCTCCGTCTCTCTTTCGCACCCTCTCCGTCTCGCGTTCCCTCTCTCTCCGTCTCTCGTTCGCTCTCTCTCCGTCTCTCGTTCGCTCTCCGTCTCTCGTTCGCTCTCTTTCCGTCTCTCGTTCCCTCTCTCTCCGTCTCTCGTTCCCTCTCTCTCCGTCTCTCGTTCCCTCTCTCTCCGTCTCTCGTTCCCTCTCTCTCCGTCTCTCGTTCCCTCTCACTCCGTCTCTCGTTCCCTCTCTCTGTCTCTCGTTCCCTCTCTCTGTCTCTCGTTCCCTCTCTCTCCGCCTCTTGTTCCCTCTCTCTCCGCCTCTCGGCCCCTCTCTCGTTCCTTCTCTCTCCGTCTCTCGTTCCCCCTCTCCGTCTCTCTTTCGCACCCTCTCCGTCTCTCTTTCGCACCCTCTCCGTCTCGCGTTCCCTCTCTCTCCGTCTCTCGTTCCCTCTCTCTCCGTCTCTCGTTCCCTCTCTCTCCGTCTCTCGTTCCCTCTCTCTCCGTCTCTCGTTCCTTTTCTCTCCGTCTCTCGTTCCTTTTCTCTCCGTCTCTCGTTCCCTCTCACTCCGTCTCTCGTTCCCTCTCTCTCCGGCACTCGTTCGCTGGCTCTCCGTCGCTCGTTCGCTCGCTGTCCATCGCTCGTTCGCTCGCTCTCCGTAGCTCGTTCGCTCGCTCTCCGTATCTCGTTCGCTCGCTCTCCGTAGCTCGTTCGCTCGCTCTCCATTGCTTGTTCGCTCTCTCTCCGTCTCTCGTTCGCTCTCTCTCCGTCTCTCGTTCGCTCTCTCTCCGTCTCTCGTTCGCTCTCCGTCTCTCGTTCGCTCTCTTTCCGTCTCTCGTTCCCTCTCTCTCCGTCTCTCGTTCCCTCTCTCTCCGTCTCTCGTTCCTTCTCACTCCGTCTCTCGTTCCCTCTCTCTGTCTCTCGTTCCCTCTCTCTCCGCCTCTTGTTCCCTCTCTCTCCGCCTCTCGTTCCCTCTCTCGTTCCTTCTCTCTCCGTCTCTCGTTCCCCCTCTCCGTCTCTCTTTCGCACCCTCTCCGTCTCGCGTTCCCTCTCTCTCCGTCTCTCGTTCCCTCTCTCTCCGTCTCTCGTTCCCTCTCTCTCCGTCTCTCGTTCCCTCTCTCTCCGTCTCTCGTTCCTTTTCTCTCCGTCTCTCGTTCCCTCTCACTCCGTCTCTCGTTCCCTCTCTCTCCGGCACTCGTTCGCTGGCTCTCCGTCGCTCGTTCGCTCGCTGTCCGTCGCTCGTTCGCTCGCTCTCCGTAGCTCGTTCGCTCGCTCTCCGTAGCTCGTTCGCTCGCTCTCCGTATCTCGTTCGCTCGCTCTCCGTAGCTCGTTCGCTCGCTCTCCGTAGCTCGTTCGCTCGCTCTCCGTTGCTTGTTCGCTCTCTCTCCGTCTCTCGTTCGCTCTCTCTCCGTCTCTCGTTCGCTCTCTCTCCGTCTCTCGTTCGCTCTCCGTCTCTCGTTCGCTCTCTTTCCGTCTCTCGTTCCCTCTCTCTCCGTCTCTCGTTCCCTCTCTCTCCGTCTCTCCTTCCCTCTCACTCCGTCTCTCGTTCCCTCTCTCTGTCTCTTGTTCCCTCTCTCTCCGCCTCTTGTTCCCTCTCTCTCCGCCTCTCGTTCCCTCTCTCGTTCCTTCTCTCTCCGTCTCTCGTTCCCCCTCTCCGTCTCTCTTTCGCACCCTCTCTGTCTCTCGTTCCCTCTCTCTCCGTCTCTCGTTCCCTCTCTCTCCGTCTCTCGTTCCCTCTCTCTCCGTCTCTCGTTCCCTCTCTCCGTCTCTCGTTCCTTTTCTCTCCGTCTCTCGTTCCCTCTCTCCGTCTCTCTTGCGCTCCCTCTCTCTCCGTCTCTCGTTCGCTCCCTACCTCTCTCTCCGTCTCTCGTTCGCTCCCTCTCTCCCTCTCTCCGTCTCTCGTTCGCTCCCTCTCTCTCTCTCTCCGTCTCTCGTTCACTCCATCATTCCGTCTTTCGTTCACTCCTCTCTCCCTCCATCTCTCGTTTGGTCCGCCACTTGTTTGCTCCCTCTCTCTCTCTGTCTCTCGTTCGCTCTCTCTCCGTCTCTCGTTCGCTCTCTCTCCGTCTCTCGTTCGCTCTCTCTCCGTCTCTCGTTCGCTCTCTCTCCGTCTCTCGTTCGCTCTCTCTCCGTCTCTCGTTCGCTCTCTCTCCGTCTCTCGTTCGCTCTCTCTCCGTCTCTCGTTCGCTCTCTCTCCGTCTCTCGTTCGCTCTCTCTCCGTCTCTCGTTCGCTCTCTCTCCGTCTCTCGTTCGCTCTCTCTCCGTCTCTCGTTCGCTCTCTCTCCGTCTCTCGTTCGCTCTCTCTCCGTCTCTCGTTCGCTCTCTCTCCGTCTCTCGTTCGCTCTCTCTCCGTCTCTCGTTCGCTCTCTCTCCGTCTCTCGTTCGCTCTCTCTCCGTCTCTCGTTCCCTCTCTTGCCGTCTCTCGTTCCCTCTCATTCCGTCTTTCGTTCACTCCTCTCTCCCTCCATCTCTCGTTTGGTCCGCCACTTGTTTGCTCCCTCTCTCTCTCTGTCTCTCGTTCGCTCTCTCTCCGTCTCTCGTTCGCTCTCTCTCCGTCTCTCGTTCGCTCTCTCTCCGTCTCTCGTTCGCTCTCTCTCCGTCTCTCGTTCGCTCTCTCTCCGTCTCTCGTTCGCTCTCTCTCCGTCTCTCGTTCGCTCTCTCTCCGTCTCTCGTTCGCTCTCTTTCCGTCTCTCGTTCCCTCTCTTGCCGTCTCTCGTTCCCTCTCTTGCCGTCTCTCGTTCGCTCTCTCTTCGTCTCTCGTTCCCTCTCTTTCCGTCTCTCGTTCCCTCTCTTCCGTCTCTCGTTCCCTCTCTCTCCGTCTCTCGTTCCCTCTCTCTCCGGCACTCGTTCGCTGGCTCGCCGTTGATAGTTCGCTCGCTCTCCGTCGCTCGTTCGTTCGCTCTCCGTAGCTCGTTCGCTCGCTCTCCGTAGCTCGTTCGCTCGCTCTCCGTAGATCATTCGCTCGCTCTCCGTAGCTCGTTCGCTCGCTCTCCGTTGCTTGTTCGCTCTCTCTCCGTCTCTCGTTCGCTCTCTCTACGTCTGTCGTTCGCTCTCCGTCTCTCGTTCGCTCTCTTTCTGTCTCTCGTTCACTCTCTCTCCGTCTCTCGTTCGCTCTCTCTCCGTCTCTCGTTCGCTCTCTCTCCGTCTCTCGTTCGCTCTCTCTCCGTCTCTCGTTCGCTCTCTCTCCGTCCCTCGTTCGCTCTCTCTCCGCCTCTCGTTCGCTCTCTCTCCGTCCCTCGTTCGCTCTCTCTCCGTCTCTCGTTCGCTCTCTCTCCGGCTCTCGTTCGCTCTCTCTACGGCTCTCGTTCCCTCTCTCTCCGGCTCCCGTTCGCTGGCTCTCCGTCGCTCGTTCGCTCGCTCTCCGTCGCTCGTTCGCTCGCTCTCCGTCGCTCGTTCGCTCTCTCTCCGTAGCTCGTTCGCTCTCTCTCCGTAGCTCGTTCGCTTGTTCTCCGTAGCTCGTTCGCTTGCTCTCCGTAGCTCGTTCGCTCGCTCTCCGTCGCTTGCTCGCTCTCTCTCCGTCTCTCGTTCGCTCTCTCTCCGTCTCTCGTTCGCTCTCCGTCTCTCGTTCGCTCTCTCTCCGTCTCTCGTTCGCTCTCTCTCCGCCTCTCGTTTGCTCTCTCTCCGTCTCTCGTTCGCTCCCTCTCCGTCTCTCGTTCGCTCCCTCTCCGTCTCTCGTTCGCTCCCTCTCCGTCTCTCGTTCGCTCCCTCTCCGTCTCTCATTCGCTCTCTCTCCGTCGCTCGTTCTCTCTCTTTCCGTCTCTCGTTCCCTCTCTCTCCGTCTCTCGTTCCCTCTCACTCCGGCTCTCGTTCGCTCGCTCTCCGTCGCTTGTTCGTTCGCTCTCCGTCGCTTGTTCGTTCGCTCTCCGTAGCTCGATCGCTCGCTCTCCGTAGCTCGTTCGCTCGCTCTCTGTAGCTCGTTCGCTCGCTCTCCGTAGCTCGTTCGCTTGCTCTCCGTAGCTCGTTCGCTCTCTCTCCGTCGCTCGTTCGCTCTCTCTCCGTCTCTCGTTCGCTCTCTCTCCGTCTCTCGTTCGCTCTCTCTCCGTCTCTCGTTCGCTCTCTCTCCGTCTCTCGTTCGCTCTCTCTCCGTCTCTCGTTCGCTCTCTCTGCGTCTCTCGTTCGCTCTCTCCGTCCCTCGTTCGCTCTCTCTCCGCCTCTCTTTCGCTCTCTCTCCGTCCCTCGTTCGCTCTCTCTCCGTCTCTCGTTCGCTCTCCGTCTCTCGTTCGCTCTCCGTCTCTCGTTCGCTCTCTTTCCGTCTCTCGTTCCCTCTCTCTCCGTCACTCGTTCCCTCTCACTCCGTCTCTCGTTCCCTCTCTCTCCAGCTCTCGTTCGCTGGCTCTCCGTCGCTCGTTCGCTCGCTCTCCGTCGCTCGTTCGTTCGCTCTCCGTAGCTCGTTCGCTCGCTCTCCGTAGCTCGTTCGCTCGCTCTCCGTAGCTCGTTCTCTTGCTCTCCGTAGCTCGTTCGCTCGCTCTCCGTCGCTCGTTCGCTCTCTCCCCGTCTTTCGTTCGCTCTCTCTCCGTCTCTCGTTCGCTCTCTCTCCGTCTCTCGTTCGCTCTCTCTCCGTCTCTCGTTCGCTCTCTCTCCGTCTCTCGTTCGCTCTCTCTCCGTCTCTCGTTCGCTCTCTCTCCGTCTCTCGTTCGCTCTCTCTCCGTCTCTCGTTCGCTCTCTCTGCGTCTCTCGTTCGCTCTCTCTCCGTCCCTCGTTCGCTCTCTCTCCGCCTCTCGTTCGCTCTCTCTCCGTCCCTCGTTCGCTCTCTCTCCGTCTCTCGTTCGCTCTCCGTCTCTCGTTCGCTCTCTTTCCGTCTCTCGTTCCCTCTCTCTCCGTCACTCGTTCCCTCTCACTCCGTCTCTCGTTCCCTCTCTCTCCAGCTCTCGTTCGCTGGCTCTCCGTCGCTCGTTCGCTCGCTCTCCGTCGCTCGTTCGCTCGCTCTCCGTCGCTCGTTCGCTCGCTCTCCGTCGCTCGTTCGCTCGCTCTCCGTAGCTCGTTCGCTCGCTCTCCGTAGCTCGTTCGCTCGCTCTCCGTAGCTCGTTCGCTTGCTCTCCGTAGCTCGTTCGCTCGCTCTCCGTCGCTCGTTCGCTCTCTCCCCGTCTTTCGTTCGCTCTCTCTCCGCCTCTCGTTTGCTCTCTCTCCGTCTCTCGTTCGCTCCCTCTCCGTCTCTCGTTCGCTCCCTCTCCGTCTCTCCTTCGCTCTCTCTCCGTCGCTCGTTCTCTCTCTTTCCGTCTCTCGTTCCCTCTCTCTCCGTCTCTCGTTCCCTCTCACTCCGGCTCTCGTTCGCTGGCTCTCCGTCGCTCGTTCGCTCGCTCTCCGTCGCTTGTTCGTTCGCTCTCCGTAGCTCGATCGCTCGCTCTCCGTAGCTCGTTCGCTTGCTCTCCGTAGCTCGTTCGCTTGCTCTCCGTAGCTCGTTCGCTCGCTCTCCGTCGCTCGTTCGCTCTCTCTCCGTCGCTCGTTCGCTCTCTCTCCGTCTCTCGTTCGCTCTCTCTCCGTCTCTCGTTCGCTCTCTCTCCGTCTCTCGTTCGCTCTCTCTGCGTCTCTCGTTCGCTCTCTCTGCGTCTCTCGTTCGCTCTCTCTCCGTCCCTCGTTCGCTCTCTCTCCGCCTCTCGTTCGCTCTCTCTCCGTCCCTCGTTCGCTCTCTCTCCGTCTCTCGTTCGCTCTCCGTCTCTCGTTCGCTCTCTTTCCGTCTCTCGTTCCCTCTCTCTCCGTCACTCGTTCCCTCTCACTCCGTCTCTCGTTCCCTCTCTCTCCAGCTCTCGTTCGCTGGCTCTCCGTCGCTCGTTCGCTCGCTCTCCGTCGCTCGTTCGTTCGCTCTCCGTAGCTCGTTCGCTCGCTCTCCGTAGCTCGTTCGCTCGCTCTCCGTAGCTCGTTCGCTTGCTCTCCGTAGCTCGTTCGCTCGCTCTCCGTCGCTCGTTCGCTCTCTCCCCGTCTTTCGTTCGCTCTCTCTCCGTCTCTCGTTCGCTCTCTCTCCGTCTCTCGTTCGCTCTCTCTCCGTCTCTCGTTCGCTCTCTCTCCGTCTCTCGTTCGCTCTCTCTCCGTCTCTCGTTCGCTCTCTCTCCGTCTCTCGTTCGCTCTCTCTCCGTCTCTCGTTCGCTCTCTCTCCGTCTCTCGTTCGCTCTCTCTCCGTCTCTCGTTCCCTCTCTTGCCGTCTCTCGTTCGCTCTCTCTTCGCCTCTCGTTCCCTCTCTTTCCGTCTCTCGTTCCCTCTCTCTCCGTCTCTCGTTCGCTCTCTCTCCGTCTCTCGTTCGCTCTCTCTCCGTCTCTCGTTCGCTCTCTCTCCGTCTCTCGTTCGCTCTCTCTCCGTCTCTCGTTCGCTCTCTCTCCGTCTCTCGTTCGCTCTCTCTCCGTCTCTCGTTCCCTCTCTCTCCGTCTCTCGTTCCCTCTCTTGCCGTCTCTCGTTCGCTCTCTCTTCGCCTCTCGTTCCCTCTCTTTCCGTCTCTCGTTCCCTCTCTCTCCGTCTCTCGTTCCCTCTCTCTCCGTCTCTCGTTCCCTCTCTCTCCGGCACTCGTTCGCTGGCTCGCCGTTGATAGTTCGCTCGCTCTCCGTCGCTCGTTCGCTCGCTCTCCGTCGCTCGTTCGCTCACTCTCCGTCGCTCGTTCGCTCTCTCTCCGTAGCTCGTTCGCTTGTTCTCTGTAGCTCATTCGCCTGCTCTCCGTAGCTCGTTCGCTCGCTCTCCGTCGCTTGCTCGCTCTCTCTCCGTCTCTCGTTCGCTCTCCGTCTCTCGTTCGCTCTCTCTCCGTCTCTCGTTCGCTCTCTCTCCGTCTCTCGTTCGCTCTCTCTCCGCCTCTCGTTTGCTCTCTCTCCGTCTCTCGTTCGCTCCCTATCCGTCTCTCGTTCGCTCCCTCTCCGTCTCTCATTCGCTCTCTCTCCGTCGCTCGTTCTCTCTCTTTCCGTCTCTCGTTCCCTCTCTCTCCGTCTCTCGTTCCCTCTCACTCCGGCTCTCGTTCGCTGGCTCTCCATCGCTCGTTCGCTCGCTCTCCGTCGCTTGTTCGTTCGCTCTCCGTAGCTCGATCGCTCGCTCTCCGTAGCTCGTTCGCTTGCTCTCCGTAGCTCGTTCGCTCGCTCTCCGTCGCTCGTTCGCTCTCTCTCCGTCTCTCGTTCGCTCTCTCTCCGTCTCTCGTTCGCTCTCTCTCCGTCTCTCGTTCGCTCTCTCTCCGTCTCTCGTTCGCTCTCTCTCCGTCTCTCGTTCGCTCTCTCTCCGTCCCTCGTTCGCTCTCTCTCCGCCTCTCGTTTGCTCTCTCTCCGTCCCTCGTTCGCTCTCTCTCCGTCTCTCGTTCGCTCTCCGTCTCTCGTTCGCTCTCTTTCCGTCTCTCGTTCCCTCTCTCTCCGTCACTCGTTCCCTCTCACTCCGTCTCTCGTTCCCTCTCTCTCCAGCTCTCGTTCGCTGGCTCTCCGTCGCTCGCTCTCCGTCGCTCGTTCGTTCGCTCTCCGTAGCTCGTTCGCTCGCTCTCCGTAGCTCGTTCGCTCGCTCTCCGTAGCTCGTTCGCTTGCTCTCCGTAGCTCGTTCGCTCGCTCTCCGTCGCTCGTTCGCTCTCTCTCCGTCTCTCGTTCGCTCTCCGTCTCTCGTTCGCTCTCCGTCTCTCGTTCGCTCTCCGTCTCTCGTTCGCTGTCCGTCGCTCGTTCGCTCGCTCTCCGTCGCTCGTTCGCTCGCTCTCCGTCGCTCGTTCGCTCGCTCTCCGTCGCTCGTTCGCTCGCTCTCCGTCGCTCGTTCGCTCGCTCTCCGTAGCTCGTTCGCTCGCTCTCCGTCGCTCGTTCGCTCGCTCTCCGTCGCTCGTTCGCTCGCTCTCCGTCGCTCGTTCGCTCGCTCTCCGTCGCTCGTTCGCTCTCTCTCCGTCGCTCGTTCGCTCTCTCTCCGTCTCTCGTTCGCTCTCTCTCCGTCTCTCGTTCGCTCTCACTCCGTCTCTCGTTCGCTCTCTCCGCTTCTCGTTCGCTCTCTCTCCGTCTCTCGTTCCCTCTCTCTCCGTCTCTTGTTCCCTCTCTCTCCGGCACTCGTTCGCTGGCTCGCCGTTGATAGTTCGCTCGCTCTCCGTCGCTCGTTCGTTCGCTCTCCGTAGCTCGTTCGCTCGCTCTCCGTAGCTCGTTCGCTCGCTCTCCGTAGATCATTCGCTCGCTCTCCGTAGCTCGTTCGCTCGCTCTCCGTTGCTTGTTCGCTCTCTCTCCGTCTCTCGTTCGCTCTCTCTACGTCTCTCGTTCGCTCTCCGTCTCTCGTTCGCTCTCTTTCCGTCTCTCGTTCACTCTCTCTCAGTCTCTCGTTCCCTCTCTCTCCGTCTCTCGTTCGCTCTCACTCCGTCTCTCGTTCCCTCTCTCTCCGTCTCTCGTTCGCTCTCTCTCCGTCTCTCGTTCGCTCTCTCTCCGTCTCTCGTTCGCTCTCTCTCCGTCTCTCGTTCGCTCTCTCTCCGTCCCTCGTTCGCTCTCTCTCCGCCTCTCGTTCGCTCTCTCTCCGTCCCTCGTTCGCTCTCTCTCCGTATCTCGTTCGCTCTCTCTCCGGCTCTCGTTCGCTCTCTCTCCGGCTCTCGTTCCCTCTCTCTCCGGCTCCCGTTCGCTGGCTCTCCGTCGCTCGTTCGCTCGCTCTCCGTCGCTCGTTCGCTCGCTCTCCGTCGCTCGTTCGCTCTCTCTCCGTAGCTCGTTCGCTCTCTCTCCGTAGCTCGTTCGCTTGTTCTCCGTAGCTCGTTCGCTTGCTCTCCGTAGCTCGTTCGCTCGCTCTCCGTCGCTTGCTCGCTCTCTCTCCGTCTCTCGTTCGCTCTCTCTCCGTCTCTCGTTCGCTCTCCGTCTCTCGTTCGCTCTCTCTCCGTCTCTCGTTCGCTCTCTCTCCGCCTCTCGTTTGCTCTCTCTCCGTCTCTCGTTCGCTCCCTCTCCGTCTCTCGTTCGCTCCCTCTCCGTCTCTCATTCGCTCTCTCTCCGTCGCTCGTTCTCTCTCTTTCCGTCTCTCGTTCCCTCTCTCTCCGTCTCTCGTTCCCTCTCACTCCGGCTCTCGTTCGCTGGCTCTCCATCGCTCGTTCGCTCGCTCTCCGTCGCTTGTTCGTTCGCTCTCCGTAGCTCGATCGCTCGCTCTCCGTAGCTCGTTCGCTTGCTCTCCGTAGCTCGTTCGCTTGCTCTCCGTAGCTCGTTCGCTCTCTCTCCGTCTCTCGTTCGCTCTCTCTCCGTCTCTCGTTCGCTCTCTCTCCGTCTCTCGTTCGCTCTCTCTCCGTCCCTCGTTCGCTCTCTCTCCGCCTCTCGTTCGCTCTCTCTCCGTCCCTCGTTCGCTCTCTCTCCGTCTCTCGTTCGCTCTCCGTCTCTCGTTCGCTCTCTTTCCGTCTCTCGTTCCCTCTCTCTCCGTCACTCGTTCCCTCTCACTCCGTCTCTCGTTCCCTCTCTCTCCAGCTCTCGTTCGCTGGCTCTCCGTCGCTCGTTCGCTCGCTCTCCGTCGCTCGTTCGTTCGCTCTCCGTAGCTCGTTCGCTCGCTCTCCGTAGCTCGTTCGCTCGCTCTCCGTAGCTCGTTCGCTCGCTCTCCGTAGCTCGTTCGCTCGCTCTCCGTCGCTCGTTCGCTCTCTCTCCGTCTCTCGTTCGCTCTCCGTCTCTCGTTCGCTCTCCGTCTCTCGTTCGCTGTCCGTCGCTCGTTCGCTCGCTCTCCGTCGCTCGTTCGCTCGCTCTCCGTCGCTCGTTCGCTCGCTCTCCGTCGCTCGTTCGCTCGCTCTCCGTCGCTCGTTCGCTCGCTCTCCGTCGCTCGTTCGCTCGCTCTCCGTCGCTCGTTCGCTCTCTCTCCGTCGCTCGTTCGCTCTCTCTCCGTCTCTCGTTCGCTCTCTCTCCGTCTCTCGTTCGCTCTCTCTCCGTCTCTCGTTCGCTCTCACTCCGTCTCTCGTTCGCTCTCTCTCCGCTTCTCGTTCGCTCTCTCTCCGTCTCTCGTTTGCTCCCTCTCCGTCTCTCGTTCCCTCTCACTCCGTCTCTCGTTCCCTCTCTCTCCGGCTCTCGTTCGCTGGCTCTCCGTCGCTCGTTCGCTCGCTCTCCGTCGCTCGTTCGCTCGCTCTCCGTCGCTCGTTCGTTCGCTCTCCGTAGCTCGTTCGCTCGCTCTCCGTAGCTCGTTCGCTCGCTCTCCGTAGCTCGTTCGCTCGCTCTCCGTCGCTTGTTCGCTCTCTCTCCGTCTGTCGTTCGCTCTCTCTCCGTCTCTCGTTTGCTCTCTCTCCGTCTCTCTGTCCGTCTCTCGTTCGCTCTCTCTCCGTCTCTCGTTCGCTCTCTCTCCGTCTGTCGTTCGCTCTCTCTCCGTCTCTCGTTCTCTCCCTCTCCGTCTCTCGTTCGCTCTCCGTCTCTCGTTCGCTCTCCGTCTCTCGTTCGCTCTCTTTCCGTCTCTCGTTCCCTCTCTCTCCGTCTCTCGTTCCCTCTCTCTCCGTCTCTCGTTCCCTCTCTCTCCGTCTCTCGTTCCCTCTCTCTCCGTCTCTCGTTCCCTCTCTCTCCGTCTCTTGTTCCCTCTCTCTCCGTCTCTCGTTCCTTTTCTCTCCGTCTCTCGTTCCCTCTCTCCGTCTCTCTTTTGCTCCCTCTCTCTCCGTCTCTCGTTTGCTCTCTCTCTCTGTCTCTCGTTCGCTCCCTACCTCTCTCCGTCTCTCGTTCGCTCCCTCTCTCCGTCTCTCGTTCGCTCCCTCTCTCTCTCTCTCCGTCTCTCGTTCACTCCATCATTCCGTCTTTCGTTCACTCCTCTCTCCCTCCATCTCTCGTTTGGTCCGCCTCTTGTTTGCTCCCTCTCTCTCTGTCTCTCGTTCGCTCTCTTTCCGTCTCTCGTTCCCTCTCTCTCCGTCACTCGTTCCCTCTCACTCCGTCTCTCGTTTCCTCTCTCTCCAGCTCTCGTTCGCTGGCTCTCCGTCGCTCGTTCGCTCGCTCTCCGTCGCTCGTTCGTTCGCTCTCCGTAGCTCGTTCGCTCGCTCTCCGTAGATAGTTCGCTTTCTCTCCTTAGCTCGTTCGCTCGCTCTCCGTCGCTCGTTCGCTCTCTCTCCGTCTCTCGTTCGCTCTCCGTCTCTCGTTCGCTGTCCGTCGCTCGTTCGCTCGCTCTCCGTCGCTCGTTCGCTCGCTCTCCGTCGCTCGTTCGCTCGCTCTCCGTCGCTCGTTCGCTCGCTCTCCGTCGCTCGTTCGCTCGCTCTCCGTCGCTCGTTCGCTCGCTCATCGTCGCTCGTTCGCTCGCTCTCCGTCGCTCGTTCGCTCGCTCTCCGTCGCTCGTTCGCTCGCTCTCCGTCGCTCGTTCGCTCACTCTCCGTCGCTCGTTCGCTCTCTCTCCGTAGCTCGTTCGCTTGTTCTCTGTAGCTCATTCGCCTGCTCTCCGTAGCTCGTTCGCTCGCTCTCCGTCGCTTGCTCGCTCTCTCTCCGTCTCTCGTTCGCTCTCCGTCTCTCGTTCGCTCTCTCTCCGTCTCTCGTTCGCTCTCTCTCCGTCTCTCGTTCGCTCTCTCTCCGCCTCTCGTTTGCTCTCTCTCCGTCTCTCGTTCGCTCCCTATCCGTCTCTCGTTCGCTCCCTCTCCGTCTCTCATTCGCTCTCTCTCCGTCGCTCGTTCTCTCTCTTTCCGTCTCTCGTTCCCTCTCTCTCCGTCTCTCGTTCCCTCTCACTCCGGCTCTCGTTCGCTGGCTCTCCATCGCTCGTTCGCTCGCTCTCCGTCGCTTGTTCGTTCGCTCTCCGTAGCTCGATCGCTCGCTCTCCGTAGCTCGTTCGCTTGCTCTCCGTAGCTCGTTCGCTCGCTCTCCGTCGCTCGTTCGCTCTCTCTCCGTCTCTCGTTCGCTCTCTCTCCGTCTCTCGTTCGCTCTCTCTCCGTCTCTCGTTCGCTCTCTCTCCGTCTCTCGTTCGCTCTCTCTCCGTCTCTCGTTCGCTCTCTCTCCGTCTCTCGTTCGCTCTCTCTCCGTCCCTCGTTCGCTCTCTCTCCGCCTCTCGTTTGCTCTCTCTCCGTCCCTCGTTCGCTCTCTCTCCGTCTCTCGTTCGCTCTCCGTCTCTCGTTCGCTCTCTTTCCGTCTCTCGTTCCCTCTCTCTCCGTCACTCGTTCCCTCTCACTCCGTCTCTCGTTCCCTCTCTCTCCAGCTCTCGTTCGCTGGCTCTCCGTCGCTCGCTCTCCGTCGCTCGTTCGTTCGCTCTCCGTAGCTCGTTCGCTCGCTCTCCGTAGCTCGTTCGCTCGCTCTCCGTAGCTCGTTCGCTTGCTCTCCGTAGCTCGTTCGCTCGCTCTCCGTCGCTCGTTCGCTCTCTCTCCGTCTCTCGTTCGCTCTCCGTCTCTCGTTCGCTCTCCGTCTCTCGTTCGCTCTCCGTCTCTCGTTCGCTGTCCGTCGCTCGTTCGCTCGCTCTCCGTCGCTCGTTCGCTCGCTCTCCGTCGCTCGTTCGCTCGCTCTCCGTCGCTCGTTCGCTCGCTCTCCGTCGCTCGTTCGCTCGCTCTCCGTCGCTCGTTCGCTCGCTCTCCGTCGCTCGTTCGCTCGCTCTCCGTCGCTCGTTCGCTCGCTCTCCGTCGCTCGTTCGCTCGCTCTCCGTCGCTCGTTCGCTCGCTCTCCGTCGCTCGTTCGCTCTCTCTCCGTCGCTCGTTCGCTCTCTCTCCGTCTCTCGTTCGCTCTCTCTCCGTCTCTCGTTCGCTCTCACTCCGTCTCTCGTTCGCTCTCTCCGCTTCTCGTTCGCTCTCTCTCCGTCTCTCGTTCCCTCTCTCTCCGTCTCTCGTTCCCTCTCTCTCCGGCACTCGTTCGCTGGCTCGCCGTTGATAGTTCGCTCGCTCTCCGTCGCTCGTTCGTTCGCTCTCCGTAGCTCGTTCGCTCGCTCTCCGTAGCTCGTTCGCTCGCTCTCCGTAGATCATTCGCTCGCTCTCCGTAGCTCGTTCGCTCGCTCTCCGTTGCTTGTTCGCTCTCTCTCCGTCTCTCGTTCGCTCTCTCTACGTCTCTCGTTCGCTCTCCGTCTCTCGTTCGCTCTCTTTCCGTCTCTCGTTCACTCTCTCTCAGTCTCTCGTTCCCTCTCTCTCCGTCTCTCGTTCGCTCTCACTCCGTCTCTCGTTCCCTCTCTCTCCGTCTCTCGTTCGCTCTCTCTCCGTCTCTCGTTCGCTCTCTCTCCGTCTCTCGTTCGCTCTCTCTCCGTCTCTCGTTCGCTCTCTCTCCGTCCCTCGTTCGCTCTCTCTCCGCCTCTCGTTCGCTCTCTCTCCGTCCCTCGTTCGCTCTCTCTCCGTATCTCGTTCGCTCTCTCTCCGGCTCTCGTTCGCTCTCTCTCCGGCTCTCGTTCCCTCTCTCTCCGGCTCCCGTTCGCTGGCTCTCCGTCGCTCGTTCGCTCGCTCTCCGTCGCTCGTTCGCTCGCTCTCCGTCGCTCGTTCGCTCTCTCTCCGTAGCTCGTTCGCTCTCTCTCCGTAGCTCGTTCGCTTGTTCTCCGTAGCTCGTTCGCTTGCTCTCCGTAGCTCGTTCGCTCGCTCTCCGTCGCTTGCTCGCTCTCTCTCCGTCTCTCGTTCGCTCTCTCTCCGTCTCTCGTTCGCTCTCCGTCTCTCGTTCGCTCTCTCTCCGTCTCTCGTTCGCTCTCTCTCCGCCTCTCGTTCGCTCTCTCTCCGTCTCTCGTTCGCTCCCTCTCCGTCTCTCGTTCGCTCCCTCTCCGTCTCTCATTCGCTCTCTCTCCGTCGCTCGTTCTCTCTCTTTCCGTCTCTCGTTCCCTCTCTCTCCGTCTCTCGTTCCCTCTCACTCCGGCTCTCGTTCGCTGGCTCTCCATCGCTCGTTCGCTCGCTCTCCGTCGCTTGTTCGTTCGCTCTCCGTAGCTCGATCGCTCGCTCTCCGTAGCTCGTTCGCTCGCTCTCCGTAGCTCGTTCGCTTGCTCTCCGTAGCTCGTTCGCTCTCTCTCCGTCTCTCGTTCGCTCTCTCTCCGTCTCTCGTTCGCTCCCTCTCCGTCTCTCGTTCGCTCTCTCTCCGTCTCTCGTTCGCTCTCTCTCCGTCCCTCGTTCGCTCTCTCTCCGCCTCTCGTTCGCTCTCTCTCCGTCCCTCGTTCGCTCTCTCTCCGTCTCTCGTTCGCTCTCCGTCTCTCGTTCGCTCTCTTTCCGTCTCTCGTTCCCTCTCTCTCCGTCACTCGTTCCCTCTCACTCCGTCTCTCGTTCCCTCTCTCTCCAGCTCTCGTTCGCTGGCTCTCCGTCGCTCGTTCGCTCGCTCTCCGTCGCTCGTTCGTTCGCTCTCCGTAGCTCGTTCGCTCGCTCTCCGTAGCTCGTTCGCTCGCTCTCCGTAGCTCGTTCGCTCGCTCTCCGTAGCTCGTTCGCTCGCTCTCCGTCGCTCGTTCGCTCTCTCTCCGTCTCTCGTTCGCTCTCCGTCTCTCGTTCGCTCTCCGTCTCTCGTTCGCTGTCCGTCGCTCGTTCGCTCGCTCTCCGTCGCTCGTTCGCTCGCTCTCCGTCGCTCGTTCGCTCGCTCTCCGTCGCTCGTTCGCTCGCTCTCCGTCGCTCGTTCGCTCGCTCTCCGTCGCTCGTTCGCTCGCTCTCCGTCGCTCGTTCGCTCGCTCTCCGTCGCTCGTTCGCTCTCTCTCCGTCGCTCGTTCGCTCTCTCTCCGTCTCTCGTTCGCTCTCTCTCCGTCTCTCGTTCGCTCTCTCTCCGTCTCTCGTTCGCTCTCACTCCGTCTCTCGTTCGCTCTCTCTCCGCTTCTCGTTCGCTCTCTCTCCGTCTCTCGTTTGCTCCCTCTCCGTCTCTCGTTCCCTCTCACTCCGTCTCTCGTTCCCTCTCTCTCCGGCTCTCGTTCGCTGGCTCTCCGTCGCTCGTTCGCTCGCTCTCCGTCGCTCGTTCGCTCGCTCTCCGTAGCTCGTTCGTTCGCTCTCCGTAGCTCGTTCGCTCGCTCTCCGTAGCTCGTTCGCTCGCTCTCCGTAGCTCGTTCGCTCGCTCTCCGTCGCTTGTTCGCTCTCTCTCCGTCTGTCGTTCGCTCTCTCTCCGTCTCTCGTTTGCTCTCTCTCCGTCTCTCTGTCCGTCTCTCGTTCGCTCTCTCTCCGTCTCTCGTTCGCTCTCTCTCCGTCTCTCGTTCGCTCTCTCTCCGTCTCTCGTTCTCTCCCTCTCCGTCTCTCGTTCGCTCTCCGTCTCTCGTTCGCTCTCCGTCTCTCGTTCGCTCTCTTTCCGTCTCTCGTTCCCTCTCTCTCCGTCTCTCGTTCCCTCTCTCTCCGTCTCTCGTTCCCTCTCTCTCCGTCTCTCGTTCCCTCTCTCTCCGTCTCTCGTTCCCTCTCTCTCCGTCTCTTGTTCCCTCTCTCTCCGTCTCTCGTTCCTTTTCTCTCCGTCTCTCGTTCCCTCTCTCCGTCTCTCTTTTGCTCCCTCTCTCTCCGTCTCTCGTTTGCTCTCTCTCTCTGTCTCTCGTTCGCTCCCTACCTCTCTCCGTCTCTCGTTCGCTCCCTCTCTCCGTCTCTCGTTCGCTCCCTCTCTCTCTCTCTCCGTCTCTCGTTCACTCCATCATTCCGTCTTTCGTTCACTCCTCTCTCCCTCCATCTCTCGTTTGGTCCGCCTCTTGTTTGCTCCCTCTCTCTCTGTCTCTCGTTCGCTCTCTTTCCGTCTCTCGTTCCCTCTCTCTCCGTCACTCGTTCCCTCTCACTCCGTCTCTCGTTTCCTCTCTCTCCAGCTCTCGTTCGCTGGCTCTCCGTCGCTCGTTCGCTCGCTCTCCGTCGCTCGTTCGTTCGCTCTCCGTAGCTCGTTCGCTCGCTCTCCGTAGATAGTTCGCTTGCTCTCCTTAGCTCGTTCGCTCGCTCTCCGTCGCTCGTTCGCTCTCTCTCCGTCTCTCGTTCGCTCTCCGTCTCTCGTTCGCTGTCCGTCGCTCGTTCGCTCGCTCTCCGTCGCTCGTTCGCTCGCTCTCCGTCGCTCGTTCGCTCGCTCTCCGTCGCTCGTTCGCTCGCTCTCCGTCGCTCGTTCGCTCGCTCTCCGTCGCTCGTTCGCCGTCGCTCGTTCGCTCGCTCTCCGTCGCTCGTTCGCTCGCTCTCCGTCGCTCGTTCGCTCTCTCTCCGTCTCTCGTTGGCTCTCTCTCCGTCTCTCGTTCGCTCTCACTCCGTCTCTCGTTCGCTCTCTCTCCGCTTCTCGTTCGCTCTCTCTCCGTCTCTCATTTGCTCCCTCTCCGTCTCTCGTTCCCTCTCACTCCGTCTCTCGTTCCCTCTCTCTCCGGCTCTCGTTCGCTGGCTCTCCGTCGCTCGTTTGCTCGCTCTCCGTCGCTCGTTCGCTCGCTCTCCTTCGCTCGTTCGCTCGCTCTCCGTAGCTCGTTCGTTCGCTCTCCGTAGCTCGTTCGCTCGCTCTCCGTAGCTCGTTCGCTCGCTCTCCGTAGCTCGTTCGCTCGCTCTCCGTAGCTCGTTCCCTCTCTCTCCGTCACTCGTTCCCTCTCACTCCGTCTCTCGTTTCCTCTCTCTCCAGCTCTCGTTCGCTGGCTCTCCGTCGCTCGTTCGCTCGCTCTCCGTCGCTCGTTCGTTCGCTCTCCGTAGCTCGTTCGCTCGCTCTCCGTAGATCGTTGGCTTGCTCTCCGTAGCTCGTTCGCTCGCTCTCCGTCGCTCGTTCGCTCTCTCTCCGTCTCTCGTTCGCTCTCCGTCTCTCGTTCGCTCTCCGTCTCTCGTTCGCTGTCCGTCGCTCGTTCGCTCGCTCTCCGTCGCTCGTTCGCTCGCTCTCCGTAGCTCGTTCGCTCGCTCTCCGTAGCTCGTTCGCTCGCTCTCCGTAGCTCGTTCCCTCTCTCTCCGTCACTCGTTCCCTCTCACTCCGTCTCTCGTTTCCTCTCTCTCCAGCTCTCGTTCGCTGGCTCTCCGTCGCTCGTTCGCTCGCTCTCCGTCGCTCGTTCGTTCGCTCTCCGTAGCTCGTTCGCTCGCTCTCCGTAGATCGTTGGCTTGCTCTCCGTAGCTCGTTCGCTCGCTCTCCGTCGCTCGTTCGCTCTCTCTCCGTCTCTCGTTCGCTCTCCGTCTCTCGTTCGCTCTCCGTCTCTCGTTCGCTGTCCGTCGCTCGTTCGCTCGCTCTCCGTCGCTCGTTCGCTCGCTCTCCGTCGCTCGTTCGCTCGCTCTCCGTCGCTCGTTCGCTCGCTCTCCGTCGCTCGTTCGCTCGCTCTCCGTCGCTCGTTCGCTCGCTCATCGTCGCTCGTTCGCTCGCTCTCCGTCGCTCGTTCGCTCGCTCTCCGTCGCTCGTTCGCTCTCTCTCCGTCGCTGGTTCGCTCTCTCTCCGTCTCTCGTTCGCTCTCACTCCGTCTCTCGTTCGCTCTCTCTCCGCTTCTCGTTCGCTCTCTCTCCGTCTCTCGTTTGCTCCCTCTCCGTCTCTCGTTCCCTCTCACTCCGTCTCTCGTTCCCTCTCTCTCCGGCTCTCGTTCGCTGGCTCTCCGTCGCTCGTTTGCTCGCTCTCCGTCGCTCGTTCGCTCGCTCTCCTTCGCTCGTTCGCTCGCTCTCCGTCGCTCGTTCGCTCGCTCTCCTTCGCTCGTTCGCTCGCTCTCCGTAGCTCGTTCGTTCGCTCTCCGTAGCTCGTTCGCTCGCTCTCCGTAGCTCGTTCGCTCGCTCTCCGTAGCTCGTTCGCTCGCTCTCCGTAGCTCGTTCGCTCGCTCTCCGTCGCTTGTTCGCTCTCTCTCCGTCTCTCGTTCGCTCTCTCTCCGTCTCTCGTTCGCTCTCTCTCCGTCTCTCGTTCGCTCTCTCTCCGTCTCTCTGTCCGTCTCTCGTTCGCTCTCTCTCCGTCTCTCGTTCGCTCTCTCTCCGTCTCTCGTTCGCTCTCTCTCCGTCTCTCGTTCGCTCCCTCTCCGTCTCTCGTTCGCTCTCCGTCTCTCGTTCGCTCTCTTTCCGTCTCTCGTTCCCTCTCTCTCCGTCTCTCGTTCCCTCTCTCTCCGTCTCTCGTTCCCTCTCTCTCCGTCTCTCGTTCCCTCTCTCTCCGTCTCTCGTTCCCTCTCTCTCCGTCTCTCGTTCCCTCTCTCTCCGTCTCTTGTTCCCTCTCTCTCCGTCTCTCGTTCCTTTTCTCTCCGTCTCTCGTTCCCTCTCTCCGTCTCTCTTTTGCTCCCTCTCTCTCCGTCTCTCGTTTGCTCTCTCTCTCTGTCTCTCGTTCGCTCCCTACCTCTCTCTCCGTCTCTCGTTCGCTCCCTCTCTCCATCTCTCGTTCGCTCCCTCTCTCTCTCTCTCCGTCTCGTTCACTCCATCATTCCGTCTTTCGTTCACTCCTCTCTCCCTCCATCTCTCGTTTGGTCCGCCTCTTCTTTGCTCCCTCTCTCTCTGTCTCTCGTTCGCTCTCTCTCCGTCTCTCATTCGCTCTCTCTCCGTCTCTCGTTCGCTCTCTCTCCGTCTCTCGTTCGCTCTCTCCCCGTCTTTCGTTCGCTCTCTCTCCGTCTCTCGTTCGCTCTCTCTCCGTCTCTCGTTCGCTCTCTCTCCGTCTCTCGTTCGCTCTCTCTCCGTCTCTCGTTCGCTCTCTCTCCGTCTCTCGTTCGCTCTCTCTCCGTCTCTCGTTCGCTCTCTTTCCGTCTCTCGTTCCCTCTCTTGCCGTCTCTCGTTCGCTCTCTCTTCGTCTCTCGTTCGCTCTCTCTTCGTCTCTCGTTCCCTCTCTTTCCGTCTCTCGTTCCCTCTCTCTCCGTCTCTCGTTCCCTCTCTCTCCGTCTCTCGTTCCCTCTCTCTCCGGCACTCGTTCGCTGGCTCGCCGTTGATAGTTCGCTCGCTCTCCGTCGCTCGTTCGTTCGCTCTCCGTAGCTCGTTCGCTCGCTCTCCGTAGCTCGTTCGCTCGCTCTCCGTAGATCGTTCGCTCGCTCTCCGTAGCTCGTTCGCTCGCTCTCCGTCTCTCGTTCGCTCTCTCTACGTCTCTCGTTCGCTCTCTCTACGTCTCTCGTTCGCTCTCCGTCTCTCGTTCGCTCTCTTTCCGTCTCTCGTTCACTCTCTCTCAGTCTCTCGTTCCCTCTCTCTCCGTCTCTCGTTCGCTCTCACTCCGTCTCTCGTTCCCTCTCTCTGTCTCTCGTTCCCTCTCTCTGTCTCTCGTTCCCTCTCTCTCCGCCTCTTGTTCCCTCTCTCTCCGCCTCTCGTTCCCTCTCTCTCCGTCTCTCGTTCCCTCTCTCTCCGTCTCATGTTCCCTCTCTCTCCGTCTCTCGTTCCTTCTCTCTCCGTCTCTCGTTCCCGCTCTCCGTCTCTCTTTCGCTCCCTCTCCGTCTCTCGTTCCCTCTCTCTCCGTCTCTCGTTCCCTCTCTCTCTCCGTCTCTCGTTCCCTCTCTCTCCGTCTCTCGTTCCTTTTCTCTCCGTCTCTCGTTCCCTCTCTCCGTCTCTCTTTCGCTCCCTCTCTCTCCGTCTCTCGTTTGCTCTCTCTCTCTGTCTCTCGTTCGCTCCCTACCCCTCTCTCCGTCTCTCGTTCGCTCCCTCTCTCTCTCTCTCCGTCTCTCGTTCACTCCATCATTTCGTCTTTCGTTCACCCCTCTCTCCCTCCATCTCTCGTTTGGTCCGCCTCTTGTTTGCTCCCTCTCTCTCTCTGTCTCTCGTTCGCTCTTTCTCCGTCTCTCATTCGCTCTCTCTCCGTCTCTCGTTCCCTCTCTCTCCGTCTCTCGTTCCCTCTCTCTCCGTCTCTCGTTCCCTCTCTCTCCGTCTCGCGTTCCCTCTCTCTCCGTCTCTCGTTCCCTCTCTCTCCGTCTCTCGTTCCCTCTCTCTCCGTCTCTCGTTTCCTCTCTCTCCAGCTCTCGTTCGCTGGCTCTCCGTCGCTCGTTCGCTCGCTCTCCGTCGCTCGTTCGTTCGCTCTCCGTAGCTCGTTCGCTCGCTCTCCGTAGATCGTTCGCTTGCTCTCCGTAGCTCGTTCGCTCGCTCTCCGTCGCTCGTTCGCTCTCTCTCCGTCTCTCGTTCGCTCTCCGTCTCTCGTTCGCTCTCCGTCTCTCGTTCGCTGTCCGTCGCTCGTTCGCTCGCTCTCCGTCGCTCGTTCGCTCGCTCTCCGTCGCTCGTTCGCTCGCTCTCCGTCGCTCGTTCGCTCGCTCTCCGTCGCTCGTTCGCTCGCTCACCGTCGCTCGTTCGCTCGCTCTCCGTCGCTCGTTCGCTCGCTCTCCGTCGCTCGTTCGCTCTCTCTCCGTCGCTCGTTCGCTCTCTCTCCGTCTCTCGTTCGCTCTCACTCCGTCTCTCGTTCGCTCTCTCTCCGCTTCTCGTTCGCTCTCTCTCCGTCTCTCGTTTGCTCCCTCTCCGTCTCTCGTTCCCTCTCACTCCGTCTCTCGTTCCCTCTCTCTCCGGCTCTCGTTCGCTGGCTCTCCGTCGCTCGTTTGCTCGCTCTCCGTAGCTCGTTCGTTCGCTCTCCGTAGCTCGTTCGCTCGCTCTCCGTAGCTCGTTCGCTCGCTCTCCGTAGCTCGTTCGCTCGCTCTCCGTAGCTCGTTCGCTCGCTCTCCGTCGCTTGTTCGCTCTCTCTCCGTCTCTCGTTCGCTCTCTCTCCGTCTCTCGTTCGCTCTCTCTCCGTCTCTCGTTCGCTCTCTCTCCGTCTCTCTGTCCGTCTCTCGTTCGCTCTCTCTCCGTCTCTCGTTCGCTCTCTCTCCGTCTCTCGTTCGCTCTCCGTCTCTCGTTCGCTCTCTTTCCGTCTCTCGTTCCCTCTCTCTCCGTCTCTCGTTCCCTCTCTCTCCGTCTCTCGTTCCCTCTCTCTCCGTCTCTCGTTCCCTCTCTCTCCGTCTCTCGTTCCCTCTCTCTCCGTCTCTCGTTCCCTCTCTCTCCGTCTCTTGTTCCCTCTCTCTCCGTCTCTCGTTCCTTTTCTCTCCGTCTCTCGTTCCCTCTCTCCGTCTCTCTTTTGCTCCCTCTCTCTCCGTCTCTCGTTTGCTCTCTCTCTCTGTCTCTCGTTCGCTCCCTACCTCTCTCTCCGTCTCTCGTTCGCTCCCTCTCTCCATCTCTCGTTCGCTCCCTCTCTCTCTCTCTCCGTCTCTCGTTCACTCCATCATTCCGTCTTTCGTTCACTCCTCTCTCCCTCCATCTCTCGTTTGGTCCGCCTCTTCTTTGCTCCCTCTCTCTCTGTCTCTCGTTCGCTCTCTCTCCGTCTCTCATTCGCTCTCTCTCCGTCTCTCGTTCGCTCTCTCTCCGTCTCTCGTTCGCTCTCTCCCCGTCTTTCGTTCGCTCTCTCTCCGTCTCTCGTTCGCTCTCTCTCCGTCTCTCGTTCGCTCTCTCTCCGTCTCTCGTTCGCTCTCTCTCCGTCTCTCGTTCGCTCTCTCTCCGTCTCTCGTTCGCTCTCTCTCCGTCTCTCGTTCGCTCTCTCTCCGTCTCTCGTTCGCTCTCTCTCCGTCTCTCGTTCGCTCTCTTGCCGTCTCTCGTTCGCTCTCTCTTCGTCTCTCGTTCCCTCTCTTTCCGTCTCTCGTTCCCTCTCTCTCCGTCTCTCGTTCCCTCTCTCTCCGTCTCTCGTTCCCTCTCTCTCCGGCACTCGTTCGCTGGCTCGCCGTTGATAGTTCGCTCGCTCTCCGTCGCTCGTTCGTTCGCTCTCCGTAGCTCGTTCGCTCGCTCTCCGTAGCTCGTTCGCTCGCTCTCCGTAGATCATTCGCTCGCTCTCCGTAGCTCGTTCGCTCGCTCTCCGTTGCTTGTTCGCTCGCTCTCCGTTGCTTGTTCGCTCTCTCTCCGTCTCTCGTTCGCTCTCTCTACGTCTCTCGTTCGCTCTCCGTCTCTCGTTCGCTCTCTTTCCGTCTCTCGTTCACTCTCTCTCAGTCTCTCGTTCCCTCTCTCTCCGTCTCTCGTTCGCTCTCACTCCGTCTCTCGTTCCCTCTCTCTGTCTCTCGTTCCCTCTCTCTGTCTCTCGTTCCCTCTCTCTCCGCCTCTTGTTCCCTCTCTCTCCGCCTCTCGTTCCCTCTCTCTCCGTCTCTCGTTCCCTCTCTCTCCGTCTCATGTTCCCTCTCTCTCCGTCTCTCGTTCCTTCTCTCTCCGTCTCTCGTTCCCGCTCTCCGTCTCTCTTTCGCTCCCTCTCCGTCTCTCGTTCCCTCTCTCTCCGTCTCTCGTTCCCTCTCTCTCTCCGTCTCTCGTTCCCTCTCTCTCCGTCTCTCGTTCCTTTTCTCTCCGTCTCTCGTTCCCTCTCTCCGTCTCTCTTTCGCTCCCTCTCTCTCCGTCTCTCGTTTGCTCTCTCTCTCTGTCTCTCGTTCGCTCCCTACCCCTCTCTCCGTCTCTCGTTCGCTCCCTCTCTCTCTCTCTCCGTCTCTCGTTCACTCCATCATTTCGTCTTTCGTTCACCCCTCTCTCCCTCCATCTCTCGTTTGGTCCGCCTCTTGTTTGCTCCCTCTCTCTCTCTGTCTCTCGTTCGCTCTTTCTCCGTCTCTCATTCGCTCTCTCTCCGTCTCTCGTTCCCTCTCTCTCCGTCTCTCGTTCCCTCTCTCTCCGTCTCTCGTTCCCTCTCTCTCCGTCTCTCGTTCCCTCTCTCTCCGTCTCTCGTTCCCTCTCTCTCCGTCTCTCGTTCCCTCTCTCTCCGTCTCTCGTTCCCTCTCTCTCCGTCTCTCGTTCCCTCTCTCTCCGTCTCTCGTTCCCTCTCTCTCCGTCTCTCGTTCCCTCTCTCTCCGTCTCTCGTTCCCTCTCTCTCCGTCTCTCGTTCCCTCTCTCTCCGTCTCTCGTTCCCTCTCTCTCCGTCTCTCGTTCCCTCTCTCTCCGTCTCTCGTTCCCTCTCTCTCCGTCTCTCGTTCCCTCTCTCTCCGTCTCTCGTTCCCTCTCTCTCCGTCTCTCGTTCCCTCTCTCTCCGTCTCTCGTTCCCTCTCTCTCCGTCTCTCGTTTGCTCCCTCTCTCTCTGTGGCACCATCGATAACACACGAGGTGAAACGTGGAGAACTCAATCGAGGCTTTATTGAGCAGACTTGTTCCCCAGCAGTTCAGTTACAGAATGTGGCTGCTGGGAGAAACCGGGTTCTTCTACCCCGCCTTTCTGGGTGGAGCCCAGTAGGCGGTAGATCCGATCAGGACCCAGTATCTGTCCACTGTAGCACCATCGATCACACACGAGGCGAGACGTAAAGAACTTCAATCGAGGCTTTATTGAGCAGACTTGTTCAGACTCGTTCCCCAGCAGCTCACTCACAGAATGCAGCTGCGGGGATTAAACCCAGGTTCTTATATCCCTCCTATCTGGGTGGAGCCCAGTAGGTGGAGGATCCAATCGGGATCCAGCATCTGTCCTCCAATAGCTGCTCGGCATTCCTGGTGTACCGTATTACCCCTAATACATACCACCACATTCTCCCCTTGTTTAAAAAGAACCCTGCTGGGTGGTGGGTGGTATGTTGGTAGGGGTTTACAGGGTCGGTACCTTAACCATTGAACTAAATACAATCATGCCGCTTTTACTGGGCCACCAAATTATTCACATTTTACCCGATTTGCAGCGTTAACTATTTACAACAATGCCGCTTTGCTGGGCCACTGAATTATATACATCTTAAGTCGATTCGATGAGTCGAGATGGTGCACTGGTCGCCCTTTCCGATCGTCTCAGCCCGGGTGGTGGTGGTGGTGCTGGCTCGGGTCCGGTCGACTCTGGGAGCATCGCGCTGTCCCCTTGAGGCGTTTGTTTAGTGGTGGTACACAGCAGGGACCGGATAGAATGAAGGGCATCCGGGAGGACTTCCTGCCAGCGGGAAGTTGGGAGACTCCTAGACCGTAGGGCCAGTAGGATGGTCTTCCAGACCGTTCCGTTCTCCCTCTCTACCTGCCCGTTCCCCCGGGGGTTGCAGCTGGTCGTCCTGCTCGAGGCTATGCCCTTGCTGAGCAGGAATTGACGCAGCTCGTCACTCATGAAGGAGGACCCCCTGTCGCTATGGATGTAGGCGGGGAAACCGAACAGGGTAAAGATGGTGCAGAGGTCTTTAATGACCGTGGCCGCGGTCATGTCGGGGCAGGGGATGGCGAAGGGGAAGCGGGAGTATTCGTCAACGACGTTAAGAAAGTACGTGTTGCGATCGGTGGAGGGGAGGGGGCCTTTGAAATCCAAACTGAGGCGTTCAAAGGGACGGGAAGCCTTTATCAGGTGCGCTCTATCTGGCCTGAAAAAATGCGGTTTGCATTCTGCGCAGATTTGGCAGTTCCTGGTGACTGTTCGGACGTCCTCGACGGAGTAAGGGAGGTTGCGAGCCTTTATGAAGTGGTAGAAATGAGTGACCCCCGGGTGGCAGAGGTCCTCGTGGAGGGCTTGGAGACGGTCCACTTGTGCGTTGGCACAAGTGACGCGAGATAGGGCATCGGACGGCTCGTTCAGCTTTCCGGGACGGTACAAGATCTCGTAGTTGTAGGTGGAGAGTTTGATCCTCCACCGCAGGATCTTGTCGTTTTTTATCTTGCCCCGCTGTGCATTATCGAACATGAAGGCTACCGACCATTGGTCAGTGAGGAGAGTGAATCTCCTGCCGGCCAGGTAATGCCTCCAATGTCGCACAGCTTCCACTATGGCTTGGGCCTCCTTTTCTACTGAGGAGTGGCGAATTTCTGAAGCGTGGAGGGTTCGAGAGAAAAAGGCCACGGGTCGGCCTGCTTGGTTGAGCGTGGCCGCCAGAGCGACGTCGGATGCGTCGCTCTCGACTTGGAAGGGGAGGGACTCGTCGATGGCGCGCTTCGTGGCCTTTGCGATATCCGTTTTGATGCGGCTGAAGGCCTGGCGGGCCTCTGACGACAGGGGAAAAGTAGTGGACTGGATTAGTGGTCGGGCCTTGTCTGCGTACTGGGGGACCCACTGGGCGTAATAAGAAAAGAAGCCCAGGCAGCGTTTGAGGGCATTGGTACAGTGGGGGAGAGGGAACTCCATGAGGGGGCACATGCGTTCGGGGTTGGGGCCTATCACTCCATTACGCACTACGTAGCCCAGGATGGCTAGACGGTCGGTGCTAAACACGCATTTTTCCTCGTTGTAGGTGAGGTTGAGGGCGTTAGCGGTCTGGAGGAATTTGCGGAGGTTGGCGTCGTGGTCCTGCTGGTCGTGGCCGCAGATGGTGACGTTGTCGAGGTACGGGAACGTGGCCCGTAAACCGTGCTGGTCGACCATTCGGTTGGAAGACCGAGACTCCGTTCGTGACGCCGAATGGAACCCTTAAGAAGTGGTATAGCCGCCCGTCTGCTTCGAAGGCAGTGTACTTGCGGTCACCCGGGCGAATGGGGAGCTGGTGGTAGGCGGACTTAAGGTCCACGGTGGAGAAGACCTTGTACTGTGCAATCCGATTGACCATGTCGGATATGCGGGGAAGAGGGTACGCATCTAGCTGCGTGTACCTGTTGATGGTCTGACTGTAGTCTACGACCATCCTTTGCTTCTCCCCTGTCTTCACTACTACCACCTGGGCTCTCCAGGGACTATTGCTGGCCTGGATTATGCCTTCCTTCAGCAGCCGCTGGACTTCGGACCTGATAAACATCCGGTCCTGGGTGCTGTACCGTCTGCTCCTAGTGGCGACAGGTTTGCAGTCCGGGGTGAGGTTCGCAAACAGGGAGGGCGGTTCGACCTTGAGTGTCGCGAGGCCGCAGATAGTCAGTGGGGGTATAGGGCCGCCAAATTTGAATGTTAAGCTCTGGAGGTTGCATTGGAAGTCCAACCCCAGGAGGGTGGGAGCGCAGAGGTGGGGAATTTTTGAACACTCTCCCCTGCACAGTTAGGTTTGCGATGCAGAACCCTTTGATTTCAACGGAGTGGGACCCCGCCGCCAGGAAGATTTTTTGGGTGCTTGGCCAAATTACAAGGGAACAGGGTCTTACCGTGTCCCGGTGAATAAAACTCTCCATGCTCCCCGAGTCGATCAAACACGGCGTTTCGTGGCCGTTCACCAGCACCTTTGTTGTTGTCGTCGGGGGCCGCGACTGGTCAAGGGTCACCGATGCTAAATGTGGTTGGTGTATCAGACCGTTGTCTTCAGGCAGTGTGGAGCCGGCCACACCGGGGTCCTTGCCTGTCAGCCAAGATGGCGGCGTCCATGGATCGCACGCGGTTGGGGGTGGACAAAATGGCCGCTCCCATGAGTCGCACGCAGCCGGGGGTGGACAAAATGGCCGCTCCCATGAGTCGCACGCAGCCAGGTGTGGACAAAATGGCCGCTCCCATGGATCGCATGCGGCCTGTGGGTAGGAAGATGGCGGCGCCCGTCCCCCCCCCTCCTGGTGTCCGGGGTCCAAAATGGCGGCGCCCGTTGGCCGCCCGTGGGTCGCTCGGAGAGTTGAGCCCGTGGTCCCATTTGTTCCCCGGAGATAGCGGCGACCCCACGGGACTGGCACACCGCTGCGTAGTTCCCCTTTTTACCGCAGCTTTTACAGGTGGCCGGGCAGCGCTGGCGGGGGTGTTTTGACTGCCCGCAAAAGTAGGAGCGGGGGCCCCCCGGGTGGTCTGGGATTCTGGCTGCGCACGCTTGCGGAGGGGTTGGGGTTGCCGGGGGGTCGTTCGCGGAGGGGGTCCACGGAGCCCAAGGGGCTGCAGCACGGTCGGGGGCATAGGCGCGGGCGTTTTGGGAGGCCACGTCGAGGGAGGCTGCGAGGGCCCGTACCTCTGTGAGACTCCGAGAGAGTCTTTCTCTAAAAGTCTCTGGCGAATTTGCGATGATGCCAAACCTGCTACGTAAGCATCTCTGATCAGGAGGTCTGCATGTTCGTTCGCCGTAACCGCTGGGCAGTTGCAGTTTCGTCCCAGGATCGTTAGAGCGTTGAAGAAATCGTCTACCGATTTCCCCGGGGATTTGTCGTCTCGTCGCGAGCTGGTAGCGTGCGTAGACCTGGTTGACGGGCTTAATGTAGATCTCCTTCAGCAAGTTGATCGCCTCTGGGAATTCTTCCGCGCCCTCGATGAGTGAGTAGATTTCGGGACTCACCCTGGAATGCAGGACCTGCATCTTCTGTTGGTCTGCCGGGAGCTGTTCGGAGGTATCCCTCAAAGCACGCCAGCCAGTGCTTAAACGCAGATGTTGCGTTTGCTGCGTGGGGGCTGATTCGCAGGCACTCCGGGGTGATCCGGAGTCCATATTCCTTTTTAAGTCTGCTCAATAAATTGTAGCACCATCGATCACACACGAGGCGAGACGTAAAGAACTTCAATCGAGGCTTTATTGAGCAGACTTGTTCAGACACGTTCCTCAGCAGCTCACTCACAGAATGCAGCTGCGGTAATTAAACCCAGGTTCTTATATCCCTCCTATCTGGGTGGAGCCCAGTAGGTGGAGGATCCAATCGGGATCCAGCATCTGTCCTCCAATAGCTGCTCGGCATTCCTGGTGTACCGTATTACCCCTAATACATACCACCACATCCACCAATAGCCCCTCGGCATCATGGTGTTCCGTATTACCCTTAATACATACCACCACACTCTTCGTCTCTCGTTTGCTCTCTCTCCTGCTCTCGTTTGCTCCCTCTCTCTCCGGCTCTCGTTCGCTCTCTCTCCGGCTCTCGTTCGCTCTCTCTCCGGCTCTCGTTCGCTCTCTCTCCGGCTCTCGTTCGCTCTCTCTCCGGCTCTCGTTCGTTCGCTCTCCGGCTCTCGTTCGCTCGCTCTCCGGCTCTCGTTCGCTCGCTCTCCGGCTCTCGTTCGCTCGCTCTCCGTCGCTCGTTCGCTCGCTCTCCGTCGTCGTTCGCTCGCTCTCCGTCGTCGTTCGCTCGCTCTCCGTCGCTCGTTCGCTCGCTCTCCGTCGCTCGTTCGCTCTCTCTCCGTCTCTCCTTCGCTCTCTCTCCGTCTCTCGTTTGCTCTCTCTCTGTCTCTCGTTCGCTCTCCGTCTCTCATTCGCTCTCCGTCTCTCGTTCGCTCTCTCTCCGTCTCTTGTTCGCTCTCTCTCCGTCTCTCGTTCGCTCTCTCTCCGTCTCTCGTTCGCTCTCTCTCCGTCTCTCATTCGCTCTCTCTCCGTCTCTCGTTCGCTCTCTCCGTCTCTCGTTCGCTCTCTCCGTCTCTCGTTCGCTCTCTCTCCGTCTCTCGTTCGCTCTCTCTCCGTCTCTCGTTCGCTCTCTCTCCGTCTCTCGTTCGCTCTCTCCCCGTCTCTCGTTCGCTCTCTCTCCGTCTCTCGTTCGCTCTCTCTCCGTCTCTCGTTCGCTCTCTCTCCGTCTCTCGTTCGCTCTCTCTCCGTCTCTCGTTCGCTCCCATCACTCCGTCTCTCGTTCGCTCCTTCTCTCTCTCCATCTCTCATTGGCTCCGTCTCTCGTTTGCTCGCTCTCCTTGTCTCTCTCAGTCTCCCCCCTCCCTCCCTCACCTATCCATCTGTTTTTCCCAGTTTCTGTGTCCCTTCCTCTTGGACACCCCCATCCTCTCCCTCTTGCCCCACCCCCCCCCACCCCCAACCATCACCACCTGCCCCTCTCTGAATCATTCACTTTCTCCCATTTCCTCGTAGTTAACCGAGTCAAGGAGCTCCACAAGGTGACAGTAAACTTCCCACAGGATGTAGATCGGAGTCCCCTGATCCGGATTGAAGGAAGTCCTGAAGGAGTGACGGATGCGGAGAGGGATCTGATGGAGACTGTGACTCGACTGGTAGGTATAGGCCGAAATGTGCAGAGCGCGATCCCGCTGCTTTCGGCCACCTGGCCCTCTTGCGCTCACATTCGACGTTGTTACCTGTTCGGGCCAATGCTCGCACGCATTTGTCAACTCTCTTTCTCACACCCTCCTCACAACAGGAGTGCGAGGGGACAAAGGACCTGATTGTTGACCAGAAATATCATCGGCTGCTTATCGGGAACAAGGGGGAAAAGATCAAGGAAGTTCATGAAAAGTTCGCCGAGGTTCGTCATTCCTCCTTCATGTGTGCTGGAATCGGAGTGTCCGAGAGAGAGGAGCAGCGAGCTCCACATCTAGCCCCGTGCTGTGCCTGCCCTGGGAGTGTTTGATGGGGACAGTGTAGGGGAGCTTTACTCTGTATCTAACCCTGTGCTATACCTGTCCTGGGAGTGTTTGATGGGGACAGTGTAGAGGGAGCTTTACTCTGCATCTAACCCCGTACTATACCTGTCCTGGGAGTGTTTGATGGGGACAGTGTAGAGGGAGCTTTACTCTGTATCTAACCCCGTGCTGTACCTGTCCTGGGAGTGTTTGATGGGGACAGTGTAGAGGGAGCTTTACTCTGCATCTAACCCTGTGCTGTGCCTGTCCTGGGAGTGTTTGATGGGGACAGTGTAGAGGGAGCTTTACTCTGCATCTAACCCCGTGCTCTACCTGTCCTGGGAGTGTTTGATGGGGACAGTGTGGAGGGAGCTTTACTCTGTATCTAACCCTGTGCTGTTCCTGTCCTGGGAGTGTTTGATGGTGTCATGTGAGAGTACCTTCAAGAAATGGGTGTTTAAGAAATGTACCTTTAAGAAACGAGTGTTGATCGGTGATGTCAGAGTATGAGTGGAGCTGAGCTGTCTGTCAGCTTTTTACTTTCGTTTTAGGCTGTTTGCTGCAGGGTGTGTTTTAGCTTTGATTTCAGAGCTGGATAGCTGCAGTCGTAGCCAGAAGGTGTATTAGTCTCTCTCCATCATCTAAAGAATGTAAATCGATCCTTTGGTGATTTAAAACTAATAACTGCTCTCAGTAGTGACTTTAACCTGATGTGCTTCTGTTAAAAGTTTTTTTTCAAGTCTTATGGATGTTAAAATGACAGCTTAAGGATTACTTCGTGCTGTATTCTTTGGGGTTGTATTTGAATTATTGGTTGCGAAGATGTTCACTATGTTTTAAAAAGGTTAACTTGAGTTCATAGAATAAACATTGTTTTGCTCGAAAAAATACTTTTCCATTTCTGCTGTACCACACCTGTAGAGTGGGCCGTATGCTCCCCATACCACAATCTAGTAAAAGTTGCGGGTCAGGTGAACTCCATGATACACTTTGGGGTTCTCTAAACCCTGGCCGATAACAAGGGGGACAGTGCAGAGGGAGCTTTACTCTGTATCTAACCCTGTGCTGTACCGATCCTGGGAGCGTTTAATGGGGACAGTGTAGAGGGAGCTTTATTCTGTATCTAACCCCTTGCTGTACCTGTCCTGGGAGTGTTTGATGGGGACAGTGTAGAAGGAGCTTTACTCTGTATCTAACCCTGTGCTGTACCTGTCCTGGGAGTGTTTGCTGGGGACAATGTAGAGGGAGCTTTACTCTGTATCTAACCCCTTGCTGTACCTGTCCTGGGAGTGTTTGATGGGGACAGTGTAGAAGGAGCTTTACTCTGTATCTGAATCTCCACTTTCCAGGTGTCGATCACATTTCCAGATGTCACGGAGAAGAGTGACATTCTCCGTCTCCGAGGTCCTCGTGCGGAGGTACAGAAATGTGCCAAGCTCCTGGAGAAACAGGTGGCCGCGCTGGTGAGTCTGGCCATCCTATCGCAACCGTCCTGAGTTTCACTCATCTCCACGGGACCCTTCGATCCATCCCATTCCTGTTCGACAACTCTTCCCGATATTAGGAACAGCACTTGGCACATGTGAGGAGACCAGGGAAGCCAGTTATCGGACAGGGAGGAGCTGTGCACAGTAGGTTGCAGTCAGGGATGGACTGTCCGTTGTTAATTTCTTGTACCGGCCTCCCCGTACAGGCCCAGAATGTGGCGACTTGGGGCTTTTCACAGTAACTTCATTGAAGCCTACTTGTGACAATAAGTGATTATTATTACAATTAATTTGTGAGGTGTCAATTGCCATGAGAGTGGCTGGATAGGAGTTGCTGGCCGTGAAGAGCGGGGGGGAGTTAGTGACAGAGGCCACCCTCCTTCCTCAGTGAGACCCTTGTTGGCTGTGCCCTGCCCCCCTGGGCCCTGTCCCCCCCCCCCCCCTCGGGCCCCACACCCGTCCGCCCTGGGCCCCGACTCCCTTGTACCCCCCTGGGACACCCCCCCCCCGTCATCGCCCCCCCCCCCCCCCCCCCCCCCCCGCCCGCAGGCGCAGAGCCATTTCAACAAAAGCTTTCAAGTTAATATTCACAGATGCATCAAGAACCTCGGAAGGCTAAAATTCTTCTCCTAATTAGTTACATGGATCACATTCTTAAAGGAATCTTTATCTATTGTTTAGCCCTTTATTTACTTTCATTGGTTCCAACTCTCAGCTGAGAACTCCCTTGATTCGTTCAGGAAAGTGTCAGTCGCTTTCCAGGTGATTGGTTAATTAGACATTAATCAATGACTCCAAATTAATTATCCTTCTGAGACCGCGCGATTCTCATGCTTTCTGTCCCACAGTCGAACTCCCTACATCCCACCTAGTCTCAGTTTCAAAATGTTTGCAAATCTGTCAAATGTACCCTTGTATCACTTTTCTAGCAGTACATCTTTTGCAACATTTGTCAACATCTATAGACAGTCATGGTCAGGAGTCAAAGTTTAGCCAACTTTTATAAATTGATCATATTTCTCCAAATTCACTAATTTTAAAGAATCATATTATTTTCCGGTAAATTTTAGCTCATTCTCTTAAAGGACTCCCTCTATAATTGTTGAATCCAGCACCCCACTCCTTCCCTCCCCCTCCGTCTGCCATTCCTCCTCTCCCTTCCCGCCACCTCTCCCACTGCCCCTCCCCTTTCTCTTTTGTTAGCCGTTTTAGTTGCTGTGATATGAAGAGTCTAAAGTTCTTGTTCCTTTTCATCAAACACCATTTATTTCCCTTCCACAACCTCTTAACAACATACCACCTGAAAAGGCCACCTGAAGCCCCTTTACATATCAGTGTCAATGGATACTTAACATAAATGAGACCACTAATTGCAATGTCTCTGAACCCATTACTTAACAGTCTCCCCTTCCTTGGAGAAAAAAAAAATTAGGTGAAAACAAAATTTCAAGAAACTCAAAAACACACACATGGTTTCCCCCCTGTTTTGTTTTTGTTTGGACGAGAAAGAAAAAAAAAAGTCACAGAAACAATCGCCCTTCATTAACAATACCCAAAAGTTTCTATGAACTCGCCCCTCTTTTCGTAAAACAGTCTGACAGTTGACAGCTCCTGTCGACCCATTTAATTTTTGTTATTTCCCCTCTGTCCAACATCTGCTTCAAACTTGCGATGTCTATCCGTAACCTCTTTTCATTGACACTTTTTGTAGAGTGCACATTTTCCCACAGGGATTTATTGTCAATGTGACAGTCAATAGGTATATTACCCAAATCCCCTAATCCCAAAATTTCTGTCAATATCATACTTATATAAAAAGCCATATCCACTGCCTCTACAAGACTTAACATCTCAGCAGCCAAAGTGCTTTTTACCACTCTCCTTATTTTCTTTGTTTCCCACACAAGCGGGCAACATTTACCATTGTTCCCCAAAAGGAAAATTATAAAACCTGTATTTTCCACACTCCTGTATTTTTAGTTTGGCCAACGCTTTATTTGCTCTTATTATGTCTTCCACTTTGGGATCATTCATTTTTGTACTCAACCCTAAGACATCAAAACTCACGTCCGGTCTAGTCTGTCCACCTAACCAGTTCAGTTGCCCAATTAAACTTCGCAGTTGCTCTTTTTCTATCTTTGAAACCATTGCGTCTTTTTGTGAAACTCGGCCACGACTAATTGCTATTGGGCTGATGCTTTCCAAATAAGATTGCTGACGTAAAGTTGCCCCTAACTTAGTCTGTCCAATTTCCAGTCCAATATATTTAAATGCACCAGAAGCTTGACTTCCAACCCTGAATTCTTTCCTCAAACCAGAGATTACAATAGCTTCAAAATCACTAGTCCCACCTGTAGAAGCCAGGTATTTCAAATACAACTAGTATAGGTAAAAGATAGCTGTTTAAGTACTCATTTTCAAAAATGAGAATTTCAGCACACATAAATTCAGGACTTCAATATGATACATGAAACAGCATAAAATTCCATTATAAGATTATAGCAGCACAGTTGCAAGACAATTTGACACTGCTTGTGCTAATTGTCAAGGCCAAGGACCGAGTTCCATGGCAACTAGGTGGCAAGAGTCCAATGCAGTTTGTAAGAGCATTGAATCATATATATATATGAAGTCTCAATTGTTACATTAGCCAAGCCAGCTAAAAGATTAGCAAAATATCACATTCCATAACATGTAGACATGAAACAATTAAAAAGCTGATGTTGCACATTGAAGATGGACGGCTTGCCATCAAATCAAATGTGTTTGAGTCTAACCCAAACCAATTAGGATTATATTGGGGTGTAATTAGACGACTTAAGACAGATATGAAAGTGTATTGTCTTTGGGGGTGTGTGTTGAGGAGATGTCTTTGTGTTGTCTGTGGTGTATTGTCTTTGGGGGTGTGTTGTTTTTGTCTTTGGGGGTCATGTCAGTCTGTTAGTCTGTGTCAGTGATGTTAGTCCACTTTTGACTTTGAGTTTGAGTTTAGCTGAAGATTAGCTTTCTCTCTCCCTTCATGTTTCATTGCCAGACTTTGACCTTTTAAAAGTTACTTTCGAGCTGTCTGCCTAAGCAAAGAAAGATAATGCCTGTAATTCTCAGAAAGATTCGAATTGTCTACGAATTGCCTTTTAAATGACTTTCAAATTGTAATCAAGCGACTACAAATAAAACAATTCCTTTTGGTACCTGAGAAATTTATACTGCAAATTTCTGCTGAGTTCCAGTATTCGCAAAGTGCTACTGATAACCGAATAGCAGAGATAATATAAATTCCTTCATCTATACACAGTCGAATAATACAAGGAATCGAACAATTTAACACAGTCTACAAATAGTACAAATCTTACAACTTGTCGTATTGCGCCAGGACTTGATTCATCAACTAAGCTTCCCCCAAACTTGGCGTAGTTCGACAGGTTAAGATCCCATAAATTATAAGATTCCTTCACCACCCCACAAAAAATCATCGACATGCATCATAAAAATGCCAGAAAGAATTCCTTTATAGTGCCAGTAAAACATTGCAGGATCTGCTTTCAACTGGCAACAGCCTAACTTTCACAAAACTGATCTTACCGAAAAATACCAGAATCTCGATGCATCATTTAATCCATATACACATTTGTTCAACTTCCAGAGTACCCCTTCTGTGTTAGCTGCTTCTTTAGGAGGACGGAGAAAAATGTCTCTCTGGAGCTGATGCCCCTGCAAAAAGGCAGCTTTTATATCTATAGATTTGCATTCCCATGCCTTTGTGGCTAATAGAGCCAAGAAGATCTTTAAAATAACCTTTCCTGCTGTAGATGAATCTACCCTTAAATCCTGATCTACTAAGTTTTCTTCAAATCCCCTTGCCACAAGCCTGGCCTTGTTCCACCCGGAAGTACCTTTTCCATGCAAATCCATCTGTGGGATAGAGCTCTTTGTCCCCTATCCGGTACTTCCGTGTATACCCCAAATTCACTCCAACTATGCAATTCTTGCTGTTTAGCTTCTTTAATAACTTTTTCATCTAGTTTATTTGAAGCCACCAAAATCTCACGTGCATGTGGGCTTCTACTCCTATTAGTATTCGTAGTCTTATTCATGTTCCGAGATCTTGACAAACTATGTCCCCTTTCCCGCCTGGTATCTTGTTCTGTACTGCTACTGCTTGATCTTTCCCTTCTGCTGTGGGATGTCCTTTCAAGAGTTCTCGACCTTTTCCTGCGGACCTGTTCACTATCCGATGTACTATCTGAACTAGCACTGCGTTTCTGTGCCCCCCATTTTTGAACTTTGTTTTCCCAACCCATTGTCTTGACTCCTTCCCCTGAATGCTGTACATTCAACCAATGTTTATACTTTCCAGTGGCCTTCCCTGCTCTACTAATAACAGTTGCATCCTTCCTTTGACTAGACCCTTCAGGCAAGTATGTCACTTTTGTACCAACTTTTGGCAGCTGCCCTTTCAGAAAAATGGCCTGTTCTAATTCACCAAAAGTGTTGTGTTCCTCCACAGAAACCCTGTCTATATCAGTTTCTTCATAGTTCTGTAACACATGCGTACCAGATGACTCTGGTTTCTCGTCATGTCTGTCTGCTCTGTCTAAATTTGAAAATGTGTACCCTTGATGAATGTACCCTAACAGTTTGATTACTATGTTGCAAAATAATTGTTTTGCCATCTATACCTATGATCTTCCCTGGGCCTTTCCATTCATTAGAATTGTCTCTCATTGTATACCATGCCTCCTTGCTGAAAAACGGCATCTGATGGCCATACGTTATGTCTTAAAGCTCTGCGAATTCTTTCAGAGACTTCTGCTTCCAAAAAAGCTTTTCTACTGCTATGTAATGCATTTAAATGTTCAGCAAAACCAGAGCTAATTGTAGTCCCCTCCCAAGCTGGAGGCTGGTCATCCAAAATGGACGGAATTTTAGGATTTCTACCAAACACTAATTGACAAGGACTATAGCCCCCAACCATCTGCAATGAATTCTTTGCATGTACTGCCCATGCTAAAGCTGAATTTAGCCTGCAATTTTCCGAAGCATGTCATCGATGACAGCATGATTTCTTTCACAGACACCATTACTAAATGGGCTTTCTGCAGCCGTATTCATAACTCTGACATTCATGTTTTCACACATATCCCTAAACTCATCATTAGCAAGTTCTCCCCCATTGTCCGTTAGGAATTTTGCCGGTGGACCCATTCCTGTCCCTATCCAATTTTCCACGATTTGATCCAGAATTACTCTCTTTTCTTTACTTTGTACAATCATTGATTGACTAAATCTGGTTGCTAAATCTACAAAATGCAAAATAAATATATTATTTGCTTTATCCCAGATCTTAAGGTCCATGGCCACAATGTTGTTAAAATCCCTGGCCAAAGGTAGGGTTACTATCGGTCGTGCTGGTGTCCTTCTGTACTTCCTACAAACTTCACAGCGGTCACTAACCTGTTCTATCAGTTTAGTTTAGTCGTCATCCCTTACCCCTGCATCCTTTAATAAATTTTTCAGCCTCCGAGAAGACGGATGTGCAAATTGCCTATGCAGTTTCAATAGTACAAGCTTTTTATCAGCTAAAGTCCCATTTTCAACTGCCATTAACACATCCTTAACCACTCTACTTGAAATATTATTTGTCAGGAATGGAATACAATAGTGTCCCGACTGTGTAAATTGTAAGTCCACCGTCTTTCCAAAAACTGTTGCCTTATCCTGTTCCATATCCAGTTTCATGTGTGCTTTCTTCATCGACGGTCTGCTCAGAAGCAAAGGTATCTCACTTGATACAACATCCGTGCTAATGAAATGATTCACTGGCAATATTGCAAGGGATCACCACTCTTTTCAGCGACTTCAGAGTATTATCATCCCCAAACCTGAAACTTGTGGAACTTTCAAATTCCTTAACCTTGTTACAATTTTCAGCATTCAAAGAGTCCAGGTAACATTTTAACAGTCAATTCCACACACAGTAGATGTGCAGCCACTGTCCAATACAGCACAGTTGAAGGATTCTGCAACCAACACCCTTATTACCGGCGTAAAACTGCTTGTCAATAGGACAGTGCCTTCTTTCTGGTCACTATCTTTTTCCTCTTCTGACTCTTCCGTGTCATGTGTCACTTCAAACACTATTATAACGAGTTGGACAGTTGAAAGCATAATGGTATTGAGAGTCACATCGATTTATCATGCCCCGTGCATTTCTGGGGTTCATCTTCCTATTGTAGGTTCTAACTGGGTTTCTGTCTTCATAATTTCCTTGTCTCGGTCTCCGTCTATAGTCTTGAGCCCTGTTCGTAGCCATACGATTTTGCCATCCTGTTACTAGTGTATCTTCCATATTCTGCCTTACTGCAGGCTGACCTATTTGGGTCATCAGAGCCATCGGAATCGAATGTTTCCCCAGAAACGTTTGTAAAGCTTTTGTCATCTGTTCAAATAAGGTATCCTTATCAGTAAACTGAACTCCTGTCAAAACCAGGAGCCTATCCATGTTGCTCACTCTAGCACAGTCAAATAATTTAAAGGCCAACACAGACTGTGGAAATTCCAGGTTGTGTTTCTACAACCTTTTATATAGTCTGCCAAATTCCATTATATAGTCTTCCATGGAGATATCCTCCATTTTCTGGAACTTGTCAAAATCCGACCATGCTTCATACGCAATTAACAAGTCATCTTTCTTATAAATCTTATCCATATAATGTAATAAAGTCTCCAGACTTCTTCTGAGTCTAACTCTTCCAATTCCAGCTCAGAAAGCACTTTGTTTCGGATTTTACTGCCATATGGTAGAGAAAGAGCCAATGCCATACCTTGTTTTCTCTTTCCCAAAGCAGTTACCTTAGTCCACATAACTACTGCACTTCTCCATTGGTCGTACGATTCCCTTTCAGAAAATAAGGGGGGATAGTCATATCCGGCCATCTTTATCCCCGGTTCAGCCATATATCCCTTTTTAAAAATCTTTTCTCACTCACTCCTTGGTTTGATCTGGAAAAGTTGTATCTTTCAAACCCTTCACATTTACACAGCAACCATCCTCTGCTACCAATTGTTAGACGTTTTAGTTGCTGTGATATTAAGAGTCTAAAGTTCTTGTTCCTTTTCACCAAACACCATTTATTTCACTTCCACAGCCTCTGCACAAAACTCTTAACAACACACCACCTCCCAGAGACCACCTGAAGCCCCTTTACATATCAGTGTCAATGGATACTTAACATAAATGAGACAACTAATTGCAATGTCTCTTAACCCATTACTTAACAACTTTGTCTCTCTCTCTCTTGTCTCTCTCTCTCTTGTCTCTCTCTCTCTTGTCCTCTCTCTCTCTTTGTCTCTCTCTCTCTCTCTCTTTGTCTCTCTTTGTCTCTTTGTCTCTCACACTCCGCATCCCTCGCTCGGGCCCCCTCACTTTCACACTTGATCTCTCTCTTCCAGATGGAGATGAACTTCAGTCTTTCTGTCCCAATCTTCAAACAATTCCACAGGAACATTGTTGGTAAAGGAGGAGTAAACATTAAAAAGGTAGGGATTGGAATGTGGGGGAGGTGGAAACTGGGGGATTGGGACGGGCATTGGGGTGAGCGTTGAGAGAAGAGATGTCTCCCCGATCTCTCTGGGTCATCCCCTCTTCATCCGGGGGTCCTGACCCTGAGGATAGTCCCCTAAATTATCAACACTCCGATCGAATATCTGAGTTTGGTTGGGTATCAAGTGAGAGTCACGTGTCCGGTTGGGTTGGGATTCGGGTGAGGGGTAACGGTCGATTGAGTTGAATTGGTGGTTGGGTGAAGGTCACGGTCCAGTTTAGTTGCGATTCAGGTGAAGAGGTCAAGTTCGGTTTGGGTTGGGATTTGAGGGAAGAGGTCATGGCCCGGTGGGATGGGATTCAGGGGGAGGAGCTACAGCTCCTGTTGGGTTGGGGTGGTGATTCGGGCGATGGGGTCATGGTCTAGTTGGGTTGGGATTTAAGGGACGGGGTCTTAGTACGGTTGAGTTGGGATTTTGGAGAGGGCGGCCATGGTCTGGTTGGGTTGGGATTAAGGGGAGGGCGTCACGGTCTGGTTGGGTTGGGATTCTGGCGAAGTCATGGCCCGATTGAGTTGGGTTAAGATTCAGGAAAAAGGGAGTGACAGTCCAGTTGGGTTGAGATGCGGGCGAGAGGTCAGGGTTCAGTTGGGTTGGGATTCTGAGGAAGGCATCACGGTCCGATTGGGTTGGGTTGGAATCAGGCGAGGAGGTCACAGTCTGGTTGGGTTGGGATTCTGGCGAAAGGTCAGGGTTCGGTTTGATTGGGATTCGGGCAAGGGGGTCACGGTCTGGTTGGGTTGGGATTCAGGGGAGGAGTACACTGTCTGATTGGCTTGGGTTAAGATTCAGGAGGAGGGGGTCACAGTCCGGTTGGGTTGGGATTCGGGCAAGAGGTCAGGGTTCAGTTCGGTTGGGTTGGGAATCGGGCGACGAGGTCATGGTCATTCGGGTGAGGAGGTCATCTCGGGTTTGGGGAGTTTGGCATGGTCTGTGCTCTTCAGTATGGGTGTTTCGCACCCCCCCCCCCCCTCCCGCTTGACCCCGCTCCCCCCTACCTGATTCTGTCACCCCCTTCATCCTCTCTGCCCCTTGTTCAGATTCGAGAGGAGGACCAACACTCGAATTGAGTTACCGATGGAGAGCAGCCAATCGGAGATGATCATGATCACTGGACGGAGGGAAGACTGCCTCGAGGCTCAGGAGAAGGTGCTGGCCATCCAGAGGGAGCTGGTATGTATTCGGAACGCCATGCCGAGTGCCAAGATTGCCCAGTGGGAGAACTCACCAACACCCCATTAACGTCCATCCTTCCATCTCCATCTCTCCATCTCATTCTGCTGTCATCCATCATCCCCTACCCGCCTGTCTGTCTGTACCTATCCTGCTGTCTGTCCCTTTCCCTCTCTCTGTCTCTTTCCCCCTCTCTGTCCCTTTCCCCCTCTCTGTCCCTTTCCCCCTCTCTGTCCCTTTCCCCCCTCTCTGTCCCTTTCCCCCTCTCTGTCCCTTTCCCCCTCTCTGTCCCTTTCCCCCTCTCTGTCCCTTTCCCCCTCTCTGTCCCTTTCCCCCTCTCTGTCCCTTTCCCCCTCTCTGTCCCTTTCCCCCTCTCTGTCCCTTTCCCCCTCCTCTGTCCCCTTTCCCCCTCTCTGTCCCTTTCCCCCCTCTCTGACCCTTGCCCCCTCTCTGACCCTTGCCCCCTCTCTGACCCTTGCCCCCTCTCTGTCCCTTTCCCCCCTCTCTGTCCCTTTCCCCCTCTCTGTCCCTTTCCCCCTCTCTGTCCCTTTCCCCCTCTCTGACCCTTGCCCCCTCTCTGACCCTTGGCCCCCTCTCTGTCCCTTTCTCCCTCTCTCTGTCCCTTTCTCCCTCTCTCCCCCCTTTTCCCCCCTCTCTCCCCCTTTCCCCCTTTCCCCCTCTCTCCCCCTTTCCCCCTCTCTGCCCCTTTCCCCCTCTCTGCCCCTTTCCCCCTCTCTGCCCCTTTCCCCCTCTCTGTCGCATGCTCCCATTCTCTCTCTCTGTCACGCGCTCTCTCTGTCACGCACTCTCTCTCTCTCTATCGCACGCGCTCTCTATCGCCGCGCGCGCTCTCTATCGCGCGCCCCTCTCTCTATCGCGCGCCCTCTCTCTATCGCGCGCCCTCTCTCTATCGCGCGCCCTCTCTCTATCGCGCGCCCTCTCTCTATCGCGCGCCCTCTCTCTATCGCGCGCCCTCTCTCTATCGCGCGCCCTCTCTCTATCGCGCGCCCTCTCTCTATCGCGCGCCCTCTCTCTATCGCGCGCCCTCTCTCTATCGCGCGCCCTCTCTGTCACGCGCTCTCTCTCTGTCGCGCTCTCTCTCTGTCGCGCTCTCTCTCTGTCGCGCTCTCTCTCTGTCGCGCTCTCTCTCTGTCGCGCTCTCTCTCTCGCGCTCTCTCTCTCTCTCGCGCTCTCTCTCTCGCTCTCTCTCTGTCGCGCTCTCTCTCTGTCGCGCTCTCTCTCTGTCGCGCTCTCTCTCTGTCGCGCTCTCTCTCTGTCGCGCTCTCTCTCTGTCGCGCTCTCTCTCTGTCGCGCTCTCTCTCTGTCGCGCTCTCTCTCTGTCGCGCTCTCTCTCTGTCGCGCTCTCTCTCTGTCGCGCTCTCTCTCTGTCGCGCTCTCTCTCTGTCGCGCTCTCTCTCTGTCGCGCTCTCTCTCTGTCGCGCTCTCTCTCTGTCGCGCTCTCTCTCTGTCGCGCTCTCTCTCTGTCGCGCTCTCTCTCTGTCGCGCTCTCTCTCTCTCTGTCGCGCTCTCTCTCTCTCTGTCGCGCTCTCTCTCTCTGTCGCGCTCTCTCTCTCTGTCGCGCTCTCTCTCTCTCTGTCGCGCACTCTCTCTCTCTCTCTGTCGCGCACTCTCTCTCTCTCTCTGTCGCGCACTCTCTCTCTCTCTGTCGCGGCACTCTCTCTCTCTCTGTCGCGCACTCTCTCTCTCGATCGCGCGCACTCTCTCTCTCGATCGCGCGCTCTCTCTCTCTATCGCGCGCTCTCTCTCTCTATCGGCGCGCTCTCTCTCTCTATCGCGCGCTCTCTCTCTCTAATCGCGCGCTCTCTCTCTCTATCGCGCGCTCTCTCTCTCTATCGCGCGCTCTCTCTCTCTATCGCGCGCTCTCTCTCTCTATTCGCGCGCTCTCTCGCTCTATCGCGCTCTCTCTCGCTCTATCGCGCGCTCTCTCTCTCTATCCCGCTCTCTCTCTCTCTATCCCGCTCTCTCTCTCTCTATCCCGCGCTCTCTCTCTCTATCCCGCGCTCTCTCTCTCTATCCCGCGCTCTCTCTCTCTATCCCGCGCTCTCTCTCTCTATCCCGCGCTCTCTCTCTCTATCCCGCGCTCTCTCTCTCTATCCCGCGCTCTCTCTCTCTATCCCGCGCTCTCTCTCTCTATCCCGCGCTCTCTCTCTCTATCCCGCGCTCTCTCTCTCTATCCCGCGCTCTCTCTCTCTATCCCCGCGCTCTCTCTCTCTATCCCGCGCTCTCTCTCTCTATCCCGCGCTCTCTCTCTTCCTCTCTCTCTTCCTCTCTCTGTCGCGGCACTTTCTCTGTCGCCCGCTCTCACCTACCCCCCCCCCCCCCCCCACCCCCCCCCCCTCCCTCCTCCGGTCGCGCGCTCCCTATCTTTGTGCGTTTTTTCTGTCTTTGTGTCTCTCTACCTCAGTCCAATGTTACTGAGGTGAAGTTGACCATTCCTGCCAAGTTGCACAATGCTCTGATTGGTTCCCGGGGTCATCTACTCCGCTGCATCATGGATGACTGCGCCGGCGTTCACATACAGTTCCCAGTGGAAGGTGCCGGAAGCGACACTGTCACCATTCGGGGACCAGCACCCCGAGGTAGAGAAAGCCCAGAAACTCCTGATGACAGCAGCCGAGGAGAAGGTAAGGCTCGCGGGTGGGGTGCTGGGTGAAGGGGTGGGGTGCTGGGTGAAGGGGTGGGGGTGCTGGGTGAAGGGGGTGGGGTGCTGGGTGAAGGGGTGCGGTGCTGGGTGAAGGGCCGGGGGTCGAGTGCTGGGTGAAGGGGCTGGGGTGCTGGGTGAAGGGGCTGGGGTGCTGGGTGAAGGGTCGGGGGTCGAGTGCTGGGTGAAGGGTCGGGGTGGGGTGCTGGGTGAAGGGCCAGGGTGGGGTGCTGGGTGAAGGGTCGGGGGTCGAGTGCTGGGTGAAGGGTCGGGGGTGGGGTGCTGGGTGAAGGGCCAGGGTGGGGTGCTGGGTGAAGGGTCGGGGGTCTAGTGCTGGGTGAAGGGTCAGGTGGGGTGCTGGGTGAAGGGGCTGGGGTGCTGGGTGAAGGGTCGGGGTGAGGTGCTGGGTGAAGGGGCTGGGGGGCTGGGTGAAGGGTCGGGGGGTGGGGTGCTGGGTGAAGGGTCGGGGTGAGGTGCTGGGTGAAGGGTCGGGGGTGAAGGGTTGGGGTGGGGTGCTGGGTGAAGGGGTGGGTGAAGGGGATGGGTGAAGGGTCGGGGGTGGGGTGCTGGGTGAAGGGTCGGGGTGGGGTGCTGGGTGAAGGGTCGGGGGTGGGGGTGCTGGGTGAAGGGTCGGGGGTGGGTTGCTGGGTGAAGGGTCGGGGGTGGGGTGCTGGGTGAAGGGTCGGGGGTGAAGGGTCGGGGTGGGGTGCTGGGTGAAGGGTCGGGGCTGTGGTGCTGGGTGAAGGGTCGGGGGTGGGGTGCTGGGTGAAGGGTCGGGGGTGGGTTGCTGGGTGAAGGGTCGGGGGTGGGGTGCTGGGTGAAGGGTCGGGGGTGATTTGCTGGGTGAAGGGTCAGGGGGGGGTGAAGGGCTGGGTGAAGGGTCGGGGTGAGGTGCTGGGTGAAGGGTCAGGTGTGGGGTGCTGGGTGAAGAGTCGGGGGGTGAAGGGGCTGGGTGAAGGGTTGGGGGTGGGGTGCTGGGTGAAGGGTCGGGGGGGTGCTGGGTGAAGGGTCGGGGGTGACGTGCTGGGTGAAGGGTCGGGGGTGAGGTGCTGGGTGAAGGGGCTGGGGTGCGGTGAAGGGTCGGGGGGTGGGGTGCTGGGTGACGGGTCGGGGGTGAAGGGTTGGGGTGGGGGTGCTGGGTGAAGGGTCGGGGGTCGAGTGCTTGGTGACGGGTCGGGGGTGGGGTGCTGGGTGACGAGTCGGGGGTGGGGTGCTGTGTGAAGAGTCGGGGTGGGGTGCTGGGTGAAGTGTCGGGGGTGGGGTGCTGGGTGAAGGGTCGGGGGTGGGGTGCTGGGTGACGGGTCGGGCGTGAAGGGTCGGGGGTTGAGTGCTTGGTGATGGGTCGGGGGTGGGGTGCTGGGTGACGGGTCGGGGGGTGGGGTGCTGGGTGAAGTGTCGGGGGTGGGGTGCTGGGTGAAGGGTCGGGGGTGGGGTGCTGGGTGACGGGTCCGGGCGTGAAGGGTCGGGGTGGGGTGCTGGGTGACGGGTCGGGGGTGGGGTGCTGGGTGACGGGTCGGGGGTGGGGTGCTGGGTGACGGGTCGGGGGTGGGGTGCTGGGTGAAGGGTCGGGGGGTGGGGTGCTGGGTGACGGGTCGGGGGTGGGGTGCTGGGTGACGAGTCGGGGGTGGGGTGCTGTGTGAAGAGTCGGGGTGGGGTGCTGGGTGAAGTGTCGGGGGTGGGGTGCTGGGTGAAGGGTCGGGGGTGGGGTGCTGGGTGACGGGTCGGGCGTGAAGGGTCGGGCGTCGAGTGCTTGGTGACGGGTCGGGGGTGGGGTGCTGGGTGACGGGTCGGGGGTGGGGTGCTGGGTGACGGGTCGGGGGTGGGGTGCTGGGTGACGGGTCGGGGGTGGGGTGCTGGGTGACGGGTCGGGGGTGGGGTGCTGGGTGAAGGGTCGGGGGTGGGGTGCTGGGTGACGGGTCGGGCGTGAAGGGTCGGGGTGGGGTGCTGGGTGAAGAGTCGGGGTGGGGTGCTGGGTGAAGTGTCGGGG
>NW_027308185.1:0-7500 GCF_047496885.1 Scyliorhinus torazame
AAGGGACAATTTAACACGGCCAATCCACCTAACCTGTACATCTTTGGACACTAAGGGCAATTTATCACGGCCAATCCACCTAACCTGCACATCTTTGGACACGAAGGGACAATTTAACACGGCCAATCCACCTAACCTGTACATCTTTGGACACTAAGGGACAATTTAACACGGCCAATCCACCTAACCTGCACATCTTTGGACACTAAGGGGCAATTTATCACGGCCAATCCACCTAACCTGCACATCTTTGGACACGAAGGGACAATTTAACATGGCCAATCCACCTAACCTGTACATCTTTGGACACTAAGGGACAATTTAACACGGCCAATCCACCTAACCTGCACATCTTTGGACACTAAGGGGCAATTTATCATGGCCAATCCACCTAACCTGTACATCTTTGGGCACTAAGGGACAATTTAACACGGCCAATCCTCCTAACCTGTACATCTTTGGACACTCAGGGACAATTTAACACGGCCAATCCACCTAACCTGCACATCTTTGGACACTAAGGGACAATTTAACCCGGCCAATCCACCTAACCTGTACATCTTTGGACACTAAGGGACAATTTAACCCGGCCAATCCACCTAACCTGTACATCTTTGGACACTAAGGGGCAATTTAACTCGGCCAATCCACCTAACCTGTACATCTTTGGACACTAAGGGACAATTTAACACGGCCAATCCACCTAACCTGTACATCTTTGGACACTAAGGGGCAATTTAACACGGCCAATCCACCTAACCTGTACATCTTTGGACACTAGGGGACAATTTAACACGGCAAATACACCTAACCTGTACATCTTTGGACACTAAGGGACAATTTAACACGGCCAATCCACCTAACCTGCACATCTTTGGACACTAAGGGGCAATTTAACACGGCCAATCCACCTAACCTGCACATCTTTGGACACTAAGGGACAATTTAACACGGCCAATCCACCTAACCTGCACATCTTTGGACACTAAGGGACAATTTAACACGGCCAATCCACCTAACCTGTACATCTTTGGACACTAAGGGACAATTTAACACGGCCAATCCACCTAACCTGTACATCTTTGGACACTAAGGGACAATTTAACACGGCCAATCCACCTAACCTGCACATCTTTGGACACTAAGGGACAATTTAACACGGCCAATCCACCTAACCTGTACATCTTTGGACCGTGGGAGGAAACCGGAGCACCCGGAGGAAACCCACGCAGACACGGGGGAGAACGTGCAGACTCCGCACAGACAGTGACCCAGCGGCGAATCGAACCGGAGACCCTGGCGCCGTGAGGTAACAGTGCTAAACGCCGTGCCTTTTTGGAAACTGGGTCCAGCACATCTACAGGTTCCCCTCTATCAACCCTGAATCTTACAGCACCAGGCCCTCCTCCCGCAAAAAAAAAAAGATGGCCGCCCGCCCACCAACCCCCCCACCCCCACAACCCCCCTGACCCCCCCCCCCTCCCCACGTGACCTACCCTGGCATCTTCGCCCAGTTCCAGATGATCGAGGGCCGAGTTGCTTCCGAAGCTGGAGTTGGAGAGCTGGGACAGGGCGGAGAGGTCCCACATGGACTTGCTGGCCTTGGGCGCCAGCGCGCTGAGCCCGCCTGACGCCTGGCGGGCCCGCCGCATGATGTCGCTCAGGGCCTGCGCCGCCTCAGCGCCCTGGGCCGCCCGCGAGCCCCTCCACATGGTGATGGTCTGTCGCACGTTGGGGCGGGATCCGGAGCGAGACAGGTCGGCGAGCTGCGCGGCGGGAGGGAGGGGTGATATGGTGCGGCGGGCCACCACCCGGTTGTGCAAGGTGGCCTTGGCGGGCGGGAGGAGGGGCTGGAGCCGGGCGGGAGCAGGGGAGGGGGAGGGGCTGGGGGCATAGCCATTGAGCAGGGCGGGCTGCGGAGTGGGCGGGGCGAAGTCACTCTGCTGGAGCGGGCGCGAGCTGGCGTAGAGCGTGCGGAACTCCCGGTCGAATGCGTCCACCACCTGTCCCGTCAGCAGGGTCACCAAATTCCGGTCAAGTCTGGCGTCGGACCAGGTGAAGCTGGATAGGGAGAGAGAGAGAGATAGGCAGTCGATCACTCCCTCCACAGCCGATGGATCCAAACGCAATAGCTGAATCTCAATCACAATTAGTTGCTCCCTATCACTATCGATCACTCCCAATCACTATCGATCTCTCCCAATTACAATCAGTCAATACCAATTATAATCGATCACTACCAATCGCAATCGATCACTCCCGAACACAATCAATCACTACCGATCACAATCAATCACTCTCACTCACAATCAATCACTCCCGATCACAATCAATCACTCTCACTCACAATCAATCATTCTCACTCACAATCAATCACTCTCACTCACAATCAATCACTCTCACTCACAATCAATCACTCTCACTCACAATCAATCACTCTCACTCACAATCAATCAATCAATCTCACTCACATTCAATCAATCTCACTCACAATCAATCACTCTCACTCACAATCAATCACTCTCACTCACAATCAATCACTCCCGATCACAATCAATCACTCTCACTCACAATCAATCACTCTCACTCACAATCAATCACTCTCACTCACAATCAATCACTCTCACTCACAATCAATCACTCTCACTCGCAATCAATCACTCTCACTCACAATCAATCACTCTCACTCGCAATCAATCAATCTCACTCACAATCAATCACTCTCACTCACAATCAATCACTCTCACTCACAATCAATCACTCGCGATCACAATCAATCGCTCTCACTCACAATCAATCGCTCTCACTCACAATCAATCACTCCCGATCACAATCAATCACTCTCATTCACAATCAATCGCTCTCGCTCACAATCATCGCTCTCACTCACAATCAATCACTCCCGATCACAATCAATCACTCTCACTCACAATCAATCGCTCTCACTCACAATCAATCACTCCCGATCACAATCAATCGCTCTCACTCACAATCAATCACTCCCGATCACAATCAATCACTCCCGATCACAATCAATCACTCTCATTCACAATCAATCGCTCTCGCTCACAATCAATCACTTTCACTCACAATCAATCACTCTCACTCACAATCAATGACTCTCACTCACAATCAATCACTCCCGATCACAATCAATCACTCCCGATCACAATCAATCACTCTCATTCACAATCAATCGCTCTCGCTCACAATCAATCACTTTCACTCACAATCAATCACTCTCACTCACAATCAATGACTCTCACTCACAATCAATCACTCCCGATCACAATCAATCACTCCCGATCACAATCAATCACTCTCATTCACAATCAATCGCTCTCGCTCACAATCAATCACTTTCACTCACAATCAATCACTCTCACTCACAATCAATGACTCTCACTCACAATCAATCACTCCCGATCACAATCAATCGCTCTCACTCACAATCAATCACTCCCGATCACAATCAATCACTCCCGATCACAATCAATCACTCTCACTCACAATCAATCACTCCCGATCGCAATCAATCACTCTCGCTCACAATCAATCACTCTCACTCACAATCAATCACTCCCGATCACAATCGATCACACCCGATCACAATCAATTACTCTCACTCACAATCAATCACTCCCGATCACAATCAATCACTCTCACTCACAATCAATCACTCCCGATCACAATCAATCACTCCCGATCACAATCAATCACTCTCACTCACAATCAATCACTCTCACTCACAATCAATCACTCTCACTCACAATCAATCACTCTCACTCACAATCAATCACTCTCACTCACAATCAATCACTCCCGATCACAATCAATCACTCTCACTCACAATCAATCAATCTCACTCACAATCAATCACTCTCACTCACAATCAATCAATCTCACTCACAATCAATCAATCTCACTCACAATCAATCACTCCCGATCACAATCAATCACTCCCGATCACAATCAATTACTCTCACTCACAATCAATCACTCTCACTCACAATCAATCACTCTCGCTCACAATCAATCACTCTCACTCACAATCAATCACTCTCACTCACAATCAATCAATCAATCTCACTCACATTCAATCAATCTCACTCATAATCAATCACTCTCACTCACAATCAATCACTCTCACTCACAATCAATCACTCTCACTCACAATCAATCACTCCCGATCACAATCAATCACTCCCGATCACAATCAATCGCTCTCACTCACAATCAATCAATCTCACTCACAATCAATCACTCTCACTCACAATCAATCACTCTCACTCACAATCAATCACTCCCGATCACAATCAATCGCTCTCACTCACAATCAATCACTCCCGATCACAATCAATCACTCTCACTCACAATCAATCACTCTCACTCACAATCAATCACTCTCACTCACAATCAATCACTCTCACTCACAATCAATCTCTCTCACTCGCAATCAATCGCTCTCACTCACAATCAATCACTCTCACTCACAATCAATCACTCCCGATCACAATCAATCTCTCTCACTCGCAATCAATCACTCTCACTCACAATCAATCTCTCTCACTCGCAATCAATCACTCTCACTCACAATCAATCACTCTCACTCACAATCAATCACTCCCGATCACAATCAATCACTCTCACTCACAATCAATCACTCTCACTCACAATCAATCACTCTCACTCACAATCAATCACTCTCACTCACAATCAATCACTCCCGATCACAATCAATCGCTCTCACTCACAATCAATCACTCCCGATCACAATCAATCACTCTCACTCACAATCAATCACTCTCACTCACAATCAATCACTCTCACACACATTCAATCAATCTCACTCACAATCAATCACTCTCACTCACAATCAATCGCTCTCACTCACAATCAATCACTCTCACTCACAATCAATCACTCTCACTCACAATCAATCACTCTCACTCACAATCAATCACTCCCGATCACAATCAATCGCTCTCACTCACAATCAATCACTCTCACTCACAATCAATCACTCTCACTCACAATCAATCACTCTCACACACATTCAATCAATCTCACTCACAATCAATCACTCTCACTCACAATCAATCGCTCTCACTCACAATCAATCACTCTCACTCACAATCAATCACTCTCACTCACAATCAATCACTCTCACTCACAATCAATCGCTCTCACTCACAATCAATCACTCCCGATCACAATCAATCACTCTCACTCACAATCAATCGCTCTCACTCACAATCAATCACTCTCACTCACAATCAATCGCTCTCACTCACAATCAATCACTCCCGATCACAACCAATCACTCTCACTCACAATCAATCACTCTCACTCACAATCAATCGCTCTCACTCACAATCAATCACTCCCGATCACAATCAATCGCTCTCACTCACAATCAATCAATCTCACTCACAATCAATCACTCTCACTCACAATCAATCACTCCCGATCACAATCAATCAATCTCACTCACAATCAATCACTCTCACTCACAATCAATCACTCTCACTCACAATCAATCACTCTCACTCACAATCAATCACTCTCACTCACAATCAATCACTCCCGATCACAATCAATCACTCTCACTCACAATCAATCACTCTCACTCACAATCAATCACTCTCACTCACAATCAATCACTCTCACTCACAATCAATCACTCTCACTCACAATCAATCACTACCGATCACAATCAATCACTCTCACTCACAATCAATCACTCCCGATCACAATCAATCAATCTCACTCACAATCAATCACTCTCACTCGCAATCAATCACTCTCACTCACAATCAATCACTCTCACTCACAATCAATCACTCTCACTCACAATCAATCACTCTCACTCACAATCAATCAATCAATCTCACTCACATTCAATCAATCTCACTCATAATCAATCACTCTCACTCACAATCAATCACTCTCACTCACAATCAATCACTCTCACTCACAATCAATCACTCTCACTCACAATCAATCAATCAATCTCACTCACATTCAATCACTCTCACTCACAATCAATCACTCTCACTCACAATCAATCACTCTCACTCACAATCAATCAATCAATCTCACTCACAATCAATCACTCTCACTCACAATCAATCACTCTCGCTCACAATCAATCACTCTCACTCACAATCAATCACTCTCACTCACAATCAATCAATCTCACTCACATTCAATCAATCAATCTCACTCACAATCAATCACTCCCGATCACAATCAATCACTCCCGATCACAATCAATCACTCCCGATCACAATCAATCACTCTCACTCACAATCAATCGCTCTCACTCACAATCAATCAATCTCACTCACAATCAATCACTCTCACTCACAATCAATCACTCTCACTCACAATCAATCACTCTCACTCACATTCAATCAATCAATCTCACTCACAATCAATCACTCTCACTCACAATCAATCACTCTCACTCGCAATCAATCACTCTCACTCACAATCAATCACTCTCACTCACAATCAATCACTCTCACTCACAATCAATCACTCTCACTCACAATCAATCGCTCTCACTCACAATCAATCGCTCTCGCTCACAATCAATCACTCTCACTCACAATCAATCAATCTCACTCACAATCAATCACTCTCACTCACAATCAATCACTCTCACTCACAATCAATCACTCTCACTCACAATCAATCACTCACGATCACAATCAATCACTCTCACTCACAATCAATCGCTCTCACTCACAATCAATCACTCTCACTCACAATCAATCACTCTCACTCACAATCAATCAATCTCACTCACAATCAATCAATCAATCTCACTCACAATCAATCACTCTCACTCACAATCAATCGCTCTCACTCACAATCAATCACTCTCGATCACAATCAATCACTCTCACTCACAATCAATCACTCCCGATCACAATCAATCACTCCCGATCACAATCAATCACTCTCACTCACAATCAATCTCACTCACAATCAATCACTCTCACTCACAATCAATCACTCTCACTCACAATCAATCACTCTCACTCACAATCAATCAATCAATCTCACTCACAATCAATCAATCAATCTCACTCACAATCAATCACTCTCACTCACAATCAATCACTCTCACTCACAATCAATCACTCTCACTCACAATCAATCACTCTCACCCACAATCAATCACTCCCGATCACAATCAATCACTCTCACTCACAATCAATCAATCTCACTCACAATCAATCACTCTCACTCACAATCAATCACTCCCGATCACAATCAATCACTCTCACTCACAATCAATCACTCCCGATCACAATCAATCACTCTCACTCACAATCAATCACTCCCGATCACAATCAATCACTCTCACTCACAATCAATCACTCTCACTCACAATCAATCACTCTCACTCACAATCAATCACTCTCACTCACAATCAATCACTCTCACTCACAATCAATCACTCTCACTCACAATCAATCACTCTCACTC
>NW_027308185.1:17500-82500 GCF_047496885.1 Scyliorhinus torazame
TGTGTCACAGGCTCGAGCAGGGGGCTGAATGGGCCTCCTCCTGTTCCTGTGTCACAGGCTCGAGCAGGGGGCTGAATGGGCCTCCTCCTGTTCCTGTGTAACAGGCTCGAGGAGGGGGCTGAATGGGCCTCCTCCTGTTCCTGTGTAACAGACTCGAGCAGGGGGCTGAATGGACCTCCTCCTGTTCCTGTGTAACTGGCTCAAGCAGGGGGCTGAATGGACCTCCTCCTGTTCCTGTGTAACAGGCTCAAGCAGGGGGCTGAATGGACCTCCTCCTGTTCCTGTGTAACAGGCTCGAGCAGGGGGCTGAATGGACCTCCTCCTGTTCCTGTGTAACAGGTTCGAGGAGGGGGCTGAATGGGCCTCCCCCTGTTTCTGTGGTAACAGGCTCGAGCAGGGGGCTGAATGGGCCTCCTCCTGTTTCTGTGGTAACAGGCTCAAGGGGCTGAATGTCCCGGCTCCTGCCCCGCCAAGTTAATCTATCAGAACTCACATCGAGCAGCTGAAGGTTTGTCCCGCTATCCTGTGCCATTGCAATGAACTGTGAGAAGTTCCCCTGGTCGAGCAGAATGTAGGCCGGAACCCGACGTTTCGAGGCCCCTTCCAGCAGGTCAAAGAAAATGTCAACATCGGTGAAGATATCCATGACAACAGCGACCACCTAGGCTCGAACAGAACAAACACATCACAGTATATCCTACAGAACCTGTACAGTGCAGAGGGAGCTTTACTCTGGATCTAACCCCGTGCTGTACCTGTCCTGGGAGTGTTTGATGGGGACAGTGTAGAGGGAGCTTTACTCTGTATCTAACCCCGTGCTGTACCTGTCCTGGGAGTGTTTGATGGGGACAGTGTAGAGGGAGCTTTACTCTGTATCTAACCCCGTGCTGTACCTGTCCTGGGAGTGTTTGATGGGGACAGTGTAGAGGGAGCTTTACTCTGTATCTAACCCCGTGCTGTACCTGTCCTGGGAGTGTTTGATGGGGACAGTGTAGAGGGAGCTTTACTCTGTATCTAACCCCGCGCTGTACCTGTCCTGGGAGTGTTTGATGGGGACAGTGTAGAGGGAGCTTTACTCTGTATCTAACCCCGTGCTGTAATTGTCCTGCGAGTGTTTGATGGGGACAGTGTAGCGGGAGCTTTACTCTGTATCTAACCCCGTGTTGTACCTGTCCTGGGAGTGTTTGATGGGGACAGTGTGGAGGGAGCTTTACTCTGTATCTAACCCCGTGCTGTACCTGTCCTGGGAGTGTTTGATGGGGACAGTGTAGAGGGAGCTTTACTCTGTATCTAACCCCGTGCTGTAATTGTCCTGCGAGTGTTTGATGGGGACAGTGTAGCGGGAGCTTTACTCTGTATCTAACCCCGTGTTGTACCTGTCCTGGGAGTGTTTGATGGGGACAGTGTGGAGGGAGCTTTACTCTGTATCTAACCCCGTGCTGTACCTGTCCTGGGAGTGTTTGATGGGGACAGTGTAGAGGGAGCTTTACTCTGTATCTAACCCCGTGCTGTACCTGTCCTGGGAGTGTTTGATGGGGACAGTGTAGAGGGAGCTTCACTCTGTACCTAACCCCGTGCTGTACCTGTCCTGGGAGTGTTTGATGGGGACAGTGTAGAGGGAGCTTTACTCTGTATCTAACCCTGTGCTGTAGCTGTCCTGGGAGTGTTTGATGGGGACAGTGTAGAGGGAGCTTTACTCTGTATCTAACCCTGCGCTGTACTGTCCTGGAAGTGTTTGATGGGGACAGTGTGGAGGGAGCTTTACTCTGTATCTAACCCCGTGCTGTACCTGTCCTGGGAGTGTTTGATGGGGACAGTGTAGAGTGAGCTTTACTCTGTATCTAACCCCGTGCTGTACCTGTCCTGGGAGTGTTTGATGGGGACAGTGTAGAGGGAGCTTTACTCTGTATCTAACCCCGTGCTGTACCTGTCCTGGGAGTGTTTGATGGGACAGTGTAGAGGGAGCTTTACTCTGTATCTAACCCCGTGCTGTACCTGTCCTGGGAGTGTTTGATGGGGACAGTGTAGGGGGAGCTTTACTCTGTATCTAACCCCGTGCTGTACCTGTCCTGGGAGTGTTTGATGGGGACAGTGTAGAGGGAACTTTACTATGGATCTAACCTCGTGCTGTACCTGTCCTGGGAGCGTTTGTTGGGGACAGTGGAGAGGGAGCTTTACTCTGTATCTAACCTCGTGCTGTACCAGTCCTGGGAGTGTTTGATGGGGACAGTGTAGAGGGAACTTTACTATGGATCTAACCTCGTGCTGTACCTGTCCTGAGAGCGTTTGTTGGGGACAGTGTAGAGGGAGCTTTACTCTGTATCTAACCTCGTGCTGTACCAGTCCTGGGAGTGTTTGATCGGGTCAGTGTAGCGGGAGTTTTACTCTGTATCTAACCCCGTGCTGTGCCTGTCCCGGGAGTGTTTGATGGGGACAGTTTAGAGGGAGCTTTACTCTGAATCTAACCCCGTGCTGTGCCTGTCCCGGGAGTGTTTGATGGGGACAGTGTAGAGGGAGCTTTACTCTGAATCTAACCCCGTGCTGTACCTGTCCTGGGAGTGTATGATGGGGACAGTGTAGATGGAGCTTTACTCTGTATCTAGCCCCGTGCTGTACCTGTCCTGGGAGTGTTTGATGGGGGACAGTGTGAAGGGAGTTTTACTCTGTATCTAACCCCGTGCTGTACCTGTCCTGGGAGTGTTTGATGGGGACAGTGTAGAGGGAACTTTACTCTGGGTCTAACCTCGTGCTGTACCTGTCCTGGGAGCGTTTGATGGGACAGTGTAGAAGGAGCTTTACTCTGTATCTTACCCCGTGCTGTACCTGCCCTGGGAGTGTTTGATGGGGACAGTGTAGAGGGAGCTTTACTCTGTATCTAACCCCGTGCTGTACCTGTCCTGGGCGTGTTTGGTGGGGACAGTGTAGATGGAGCTTTACTCTGTATCTAACCCCGTGCTGTACCTGTCCTAGGAGTGTTTGATGGGGACAGTGTAGAGGGAGCTTTACTTTGTATCTGACCCCGTGCTGTCCCTATCCAGGGAGTGTTTGATGGGGCCAGTGTAGAGGGAGCTTTACTGTGCATCTAACCCCATGCTGTACCTGTCCTGGGAGTGTTTGATGGGGACTGTGTAGAGAGAGCTTTACGATGTTTCTAACCCCGTGCTGTACCTGTCCTGGGAGTGTTTGATGGGGACAGTGTAGAGGGAGCTTTACTCTGTATCTAACCCCATGCTGTACCTGTCCTGGGAGTGTTTGATGGGGACAGTGCAGAGAGAGCTTTACTCTGTATCTAACCCCGTGCTGTACCTGTCCTGGGAGGGTTTGATGGGGACAGTGTAGAGGGACCTTTACTCTGTATCGAACCCCGTGCTGTACCTGTCCTCGGAGTGTTTGATGGGGACAGTGTAGAGGGAGCTTTACTCTGTATCTAACCCCGTGCTGTTCCTGTCCTGGGAGTGTTTGATGGGACAGTGTAGAGGGAGCTTTACTCTGTATCTAACCCCGTGCTGTACCTGTCCTGGGAGTGTTTGATGGGGACAGTGTAGGGGGAGCTTTACTCTGTATCTAACCCCGTGCTGTACCTGTCCTGGGAGTGTTTGATGGGGACAGTGTAGAGGGAACTTTACTATGGATCTAACCTCGTGCTGTACCTGTCCTGGGAGCGTTGTTGGGGACAGTGGAGAGGGAGCTTTACTCTGTATCTAACCTCGTGCTGTACCAGTCCTGGGAGTGTTTGATGGGGACAGTGTAGAGGGAACTTTACTATGGATCTAACCTCGTGCTGTACCTGTCCTGAGAGCGTTTGTTGGGGACAGTGTAGAGGGAGCTTTACTCTGTATCTAACCTCGTGCTGTACCAGTCCTGGGAGTGTTTGATCGGGTCAGTGTAGCGGGAGTTTTACTCTGTATCTAACCCCGTGCTGTGCCTGTCCCGGGAGTGTTTGATGGGGACAGTGTAGAGGGAGCTTTACTCTGAATCTAACCCCGTGCTGTACCTGTCCTGGGAGTGTATGATGGGGACAGTGTAGATGGAGCTTTACTCTGTATCTAGCCCCGTGCTGTACCTGTCCTGGGAGTGTTTGATGGGGGACAGTGTGGAGGGAGTTTTACTCTGTATCTAACCCCGTGCTGTACCTGTCCTGGGAGTGTTTGATGGGGACAGTGTAGAGGGAACTTTACTCTGGGTCTAACCTCGTGCTGTACCTGTCCTGGGAGCGTTTGATGGGACAGTGTAGAAGGAGCTTTACTCTGTATCTTACCCCGTGCTGTACCTGCCCTGGGAGTGTTTGATGGGGACAGTGTAGAGGGAGCTTTACTCTGTATCTAACCCCGTGCTGTACCTGTCCTGGGCGTGTTTGGTGGGGACAGTGTAGATGGAGCTTTACTCTGTATCTAACCCCGTGCTGTACCTGTCCTGGGAGTGTTTGATGGGGGACAGTGTAGAGGGAGCTTTACTCTGTATCTAACCCCGTGCTGTACCTGTCCTGGGAGTGTTTGTTGGGGACAGTGTAGAGGGTGCTTTACTCTGTATCTAACCCCGTGCTGTACCTGTCCTGGGAGTGTTTGATGGGGACAGTGTAGAGGGAGCTTTACTTTGTATCTGACCCCGTGCTGTACCTGTCCTGGGAGTGTTTGATGGGGACAGTGTAGAGGGAGCTTTACTCTGTATCTAACCCCGTGCTGTACCTGTCCTGGGAGTGTTTGATGGGGACAGTGTAGAGGGAGCTTTACTCTGTATCTAACCCCGTGCTGTACCTGTCCTGGGAGTGTTTGATGGGGACAGTGTAGAGGGAACTTTACTATGGATCTAACCTCGTGCTGTACCTGTCCTGGGAGCGTTGTTGGGGACAGTGGAGAGGGAGCTTTACTCTGTATCTAACCTCGTGCTGTACCAGTCCTGGGAGTGTTTGATGGGGACAGTGTAGAGGGAACTTTACTATGGATCTAACCTCGTGCTGTACCTGTCCTGAGAGCGTTTGTTGGGGACAGTGTAGAGGGAGCTTTACTCTGTATCTAACCTCGTGCTGTACCAGTCCTGGGAGTGTTTGATCGGGTCAGTGTAGCGGGAGTTTTACTCTGTATCTAACCCCGTGCTGTGCCTGTCCCGGGAGTGTTTGATGGGGACAGTGTAGATGGAGCTTTACTCTGTATCTAGCCCCGTGCTGTACCTGTCCTGGGAGTGTTTGATGGGGGACAGTGTGGAGGGAGTTTTACTCTGTATCTAACCCCGTGCTGTACCTGTCCTGGGAGTGTTTGATGGGGACAGTGTAGAGGGAACTTTACTCTGGGTCTAACCTCGTGCTGTACCTGTCCTGGGAGCGTTTGATGGGACAGTGTAGAAGGAGCTTTACTCTGTATCTTACCCCGTGCTGTACCTGCCCTGGGAGTGTTTGATGGGGACAGTGTAGAGGGAGCTTTACTCTGTATCTAACCCCGTGCTGTACCTGTCCTGGGCGTGTTTGGTGGGGACAGTGTAGATGGAGCTTTACTCTGTATCTAACCCCGTGCTGTACCTGTCCTGGGAGTGTTTGATGGGGGACAGTGTAGAGGGAGCTTTACTCTGTATCTAACCCCGTGCTGTACCTGTCCTGGGAGTGTTTGTTGGGGACAGTGTAGAGGGTGCTTTACTCTGTATCTAACCCCGTGCTGTACCTGTCCTGGGAGTGTTTGATGGGGACAGTGTAGAGGGAGCTTTACTTTGTATCTGACCCCGTGCTGTACCTGTCCTGGGAGTGTTTGATGGGGACAGTGTAGAGGGAGCTTTACTCTGTATCTAACCCCGTGCTGTACCTGTCCTGGGAGTGTTTGATGGGGACAGTGTAGAGGGAGCTTTACTCTGTATCTAACCCCGTGCTGTACCTGTCCTGGGAGTGTTTGATGGGGACAGTGTAGAGGGAGCTTTACTTTGTATCTGACCCCGTGCTGTCCCTATCCATGGAGTGTTTGATGGGGCCAGTGTAGAGGGAGCTTTACTGTGCATCTAATCCCATGCTGTACCTGTCCTGGGAGTGTTTGATGGGGACAGTGTAGAGAGAGCTTTACGCTGTTTCTAACCCCGTGCTGTACCTGTCCTGGGAGTGTTTGATGGGGACAGTGTAGCGGGAGCTTTACTCTGGATCTAACCTCGTGCTGTACCTGTCCTGGGAGCGTTTGATGGGACAGTGTAGAGGGAACTTTGCTCTGGATCTAACCTCGTGCTGTACCTGTCCTGGGAGTGTTTGATGGGGACAGTGTAGAGGCAGCTTTACTCTGTATCTAACCCCGTGCTGTACCTGTCCTGGGAGCGTTTGATGGGACAGTGTAGAGGGAGCTTTACTGTGCATCTAACCCCGTGCTGTCCCTGTCCTGGGAGTGTTTGATGGGGACAGTGTAGAGGGAGCTTTACTCTGTATCTAACCCCGTGCTGTCCCTGTCCTGGGAGTGTTTGATGGGGACAGTGTAGAGGGAGCTTTACTCTGTATCTAACCCCGTGCGGTACCTGTCCTGGGAGTGTTTGATGGGGACAGTGTCGAGGGAGCTTTACTCTGTATCTAACCCCGTGCTGTCCCTGTCCTGGGAGTGTTTGATGGGGACAGTGTAGAGGGAGCTTTACTCTGTATCTAACCCCGTGCTGTACCTGTCCTGGGAGTGTTTGATGGGGACAGTGTAGAGGGAACTTTACTATGGATCTAACCTCGTGCTGTACCTGTCCTGGGAGCGTTTGTTGGGGACAGTGGAGAGGGAGCTTTACTCTGTATCTAACCTCGTGCTGTACCAGTCCTGGGAGTGTTTGATGGGGACAGTGTAGAGGGAACTTTACTATGGATCTAACCTCGTGCTGTACCTGTCCTGAGAGCGTTTGTTGGGGACAGTGTAGAGGGAGCTTTACTCTGTATCTAACCTCGTGCTGTACCAGTCCTGGGAGTGTTTGATCGGGTCAGTGTAGCGGGAGTTTTACTCTGTATCTAACCCCGTGCTGTGCCTGTCCCGGGAGTGTTTGATGGGGACAGTTTAGAGGGAGCTTTACTCTGAATCTAACCCCGTGCTGTGCCTGTCCCGGGAGTGTTTGATGGGGACAGTGTAGAGGGAGCTTTACTCTGAATCTAACCCCGTGCTGTACCTGTCCTGGGAGTGTATGATGGGGACAGTGTAGATGGAGCTTTACTCTGTATCTAGCCCCGTGCTGTACCTGTCCTGGGAGTGTTTGATGGGGGACAGTGTGAAGGGAGTTTTACTCTGTATCTAACCCCGTGCTGTACCTGTCCTGGGAGTGTTTGATGGGGACAGTGTAGAGGGAACTTTACTCTGGGTCTAACCTCGTGCTGTACCTGTCCTGGGAGCGTTTGATGGGACAGTGTAGAAGGAGCTTTACTCTGTATCTTACCCCGTGCTGTACCTGCCCTGGGAGTGTTTGATGGGGACAGTGTAGAGGGAGCTTTACTCTGTATCTAACCCCGTGCTGTACCTGTCCTGGGCGTGTTTGGTGGGGACAGTGTAGATGGAGCTTTACTCTGTATCTAACCCCGTGCTGTACCTGTCCTAGGAGTGTTTGATGGGGACAGTGTAGAGGGAGCTTTACTTTGTATCTGACCCCGTGCTGTCCCTATCCAGGGAGTGTTTGATGGGGCCAGTGTAGAGGGAGCTTTACTGTGCATCTAACCCCATGCTGTACCTGTCCTGGGAGTGTTTGATGGGGACTGTGTAGAGAGAGCTTTACGATGTTTCTAACCCCGTGCTGTACCTGTCCTGGGAGTGTTTGATGGGGACAGTGTAGAGGGAGCTTTACTCTGTATCTAACCCCATGCTGTACCTGTCCTGGGAGTGTTTGATGGGGACAGTGCAGAGAGAGCTTTACTCTGTATCTAACCCCGTGCTGTACCTGTCCTGGGAGGGTTTGATGGGGACAGTGTAGAGGGACCTTTACTCTGTATCGAACCCCGTGCTGTACCTGTCCTCGGAGTGTTTGATGGGGACAGTGTAGAGGGAGCTTTACTCTGTATCTAACCCCGTGCTGTTCCTGTCCTGGGAGTGTTTGATGGGACAGTGTAGAGGGAGCTTTACTCTGTATCTAACCCCGTGCTGTACCTGTCCTGGGAGTGTTTGATGGGGACAGTGTAGGGGGAGCTTTACTCTGTATCTAACCCCGTGCTGTACCTGTCCTGGGAGTGTTTGATGGGGACAGTGTAGAGGGAACTTTACTATGGATCTAACCTCGTGCTGTACCTGTCCTGGGAGCGTTGTTGGGGACAGTGGAGAGGGAGCTTTACTCTGTATCTAACCTCGTGCTGTACCAGTCCTGGGAGTGTTTGATGGGGACAGTGTAGAGGGAACTTTACTATGGATCTAACCTCGTGCTGTACCTGTCCTGAGAGCGTTTGTTGGGGACAGTGTAGAGGGAGCTTTACTCTGTATCTAACCTCGTGCTGTACCAGTCCTGGGAGTGTTTGATCGGGTCAGTGTAGCGGGAGTTTTACTCTGTATCTAACCCCGTGCTGTGCCTGTCCCGGGAGTGTTTGATGGGGACAGTGTAGAGGGAGCTTTACTCTGAATCTAACCCCGTGCTGTGCCTGTCCCGGGAGTGTTTGATGGGGACAGTGTAGAGGGAGCTATTCTCTGTATCTAACCCCGTGCTGTACCTGTCCTGGGAGTGTTTGATGGGGACAGTGTAGAGGGAGCTTTACTCTGAATCTAACCCCGTGCTGTACCTGTCCTGGGAGTGTATGATGGGGACAGTGTAGATGGAGCTTTACTCTGTATCTAGCCCCGTGCTGTACCTGTCCTGGGAGTGTTTGATGGGGGACAGTGTGGAGGGAGTTTTACTCTGTATCTAACCCCGTGCTGTACCTGTCCTGGGAGTGTTTGATGGGGACAGTGTAGAGGGAACTTTACTCTGGGTCTAACCTCGTGCTGTACCTGTCCTGGGAGCGTTTGATGGGACAGTGTAGAAGGAGCTTTACTCTGTATCTTACCCCGTGCTGTACCTGCCCTGGGAGTGTTTGATGGGGACAGTGTAGAGGGAGCTTTACTCTGTATCTAACCCCGTGCTGTACCTGTCCTGGGCGTGTTTGGTGGGGACAGTGTAGATGGAGCTTTACTCTGTATCTAACCCCGTGCTGTACCTGTCCTGGGAGTGTTTGATGGGGGACAGTGTAGAGGGAGCTTTACTCTGTATCTAACCCCGTGCTGTACCTGTCCTGGGAGTGTTTGTTGGGGACAGTGTAGAGGGTGCTTTACTCTGTATCTAACCCCGTGCTGTACCTGTCCTGGGAGTGTTTGATGGGGACAGTGTAGAGGGAGCTTTACTTTGTATCTGACCCCGTGCTGTACCTGTCCTGGGAGTGTTTGATGGGGACAGTGTAGAGGGAGCTTTACTCTGTATCTAACCCCGTGCTGTACCTGTCCTGGGAGTGTTTGATGGGGACAGTGTAGAGGGAGCTTTACTCTGTATCTAACCCCGTGCTGTACCTGTCCTGGGAGTGTTTGATGGGGACAGTGTAGAGGGAGCTTTACTTTGTATCTGACCCCGTGCTGTCCCTATCCAGGGAGTGTTTGATGGGGCCAGTGTAGAGGGAGCTTTACTGTGCATCTAACCCCATGCTGTACCTGTCCTGGGAGTGTTTGATGGGGACAGTGTAGAGAGAGCTTTACGCTGTTTCTAACCCCGTGCTGTACCTGTCCTGGGAGTGTTTGATGGGGACAGTGTAGCGGGAGCTTTACTCTGGATCTAACCTCGTGCTGTACCTGTCCTGGGAGCGTTTGATGGGACAGTGTAGAGGGAACTTTGCTCTGGATCTAACCTCGTGCTGTACCTGTCCTGGGAGTGTTTGATGGGGACAGTGTAGAGGCAGCTTTACTCTGTATCTAACCCCGTGCTGTACCTGTCCTGGGAGCGTTTGATGGGACAGTGTAGAGGGAGCTTTACTGTGCATCTAACCCCGTGCTGTACCTGTCCTGGGAGTGTTTGATGGGGACAGTGTAGCGGGAGCTTTACTCTGTATCTAACCCCGTGCTGTACCTGTCCTGCGAGTGTTTGATGGGGACAGTGTAGAGGGAGCTTTACTCTGCATCTAACCCCGTGCTGTACCTGTCCTGGGAGTGTTTGATGGAGACAGTGTAGAGGGAGCTTTACTCTGTATCTAACCCCGTGCTGTACCTGTCCTGGGAGTGTTTGATGGGGACAGTGTAGAGGGAGCTTTACTCTGTATCTAACCCTGTGCTGTACCTGTCCTCGGAGTGTTTGATGGAGACAGTGTAGAGGGAGCTTTACTCTGTTTCTAACCCCGTGCTGTACCTGTACTGGGAGCGTTTGATGGAACAGTGTAGAAGGAGCTTTACTCTGTATCTAACCCCGTGCTGTATCTGTCCTGGGAGTGTTTGATGGGGACAGTGTAGAGGGAGCTTTATTCTGTATCTAACCGGGTGCTGTACCTGTCCTGGGAGTGTTTGATGGCGACAGTGTAGAGGGAGCTTTACTCTGTATCTAACCCCGTGCTGTACCTGTCTGGGAGTGTTTGATGGGGACAGTGTAGAGGGATCTTTACTCTGCATCTAACTCCGTGCTGTACCTGTCCTGGGGGTGTTTGATGGGGACAGTGTAGAGGGAGCTTTACTTTGCATCTAACCCCGTGCTGTACCTATCCTGGGAGTGTTTGATGGGGACAGTGTAGAGGGAGCTTTACTGTGCATCTAACCCCGTGCTGTACCTGTCCTGGGAGTGTTTGATGGGGACAGTGTAGAGGGAGCTTTACTCTGAATCTAACCCCGTGCTGTACCTGTCCTGGGAGTGTTTGATGGGGACAGTGTAGAGGGAACTTTACTCTGGATCTAACCTCGTGCTGTACCTGTCCTGGGAGCGTTTGATGGGACAGTGTAGAGGGAGCTTTACTGTGCATCTAACCCCGTGCTGTACCTGTCCTGGGAGTGTTTGATGGGGACAGTGTAGCGGGAGCTTTACTCTGTATCTAACACCGTGCTGTACCTGTCCTGGGAGTGTTTGATGGGGACAGTGTGGAGGGATCTTTACTCTGTATCTAACCCTGTGCTGTACCTGTCCTGGGAGTGTTTGATGGAGACAGTGTAGAGGGAGCTTTACTCTGTTTCTAACCCCGTGCTGTACCTGTACTGGGAGCGTTTGATGGAACAGTGTAGAAGGAGCTTTACTCTGTATCTAACACCGTGCTGTACCTGTCCTGGGAGTGTTTGATGGGGACAGTGTAGAGGGAGCTTTACTCTGAATCTAACCTCGTGCTGTACCTGTCCTGGGAGTGTTTGATGGGGACAGTGTAGAGGGAGCTTTACTCTGTATCTAACCCCGTGCTGTGCCTGTCCTGGGAGTGTTTGATGGGGACAGTGTAGAGGGAGCTTTACTCTGTATCTAACCCCGTGCTGTACCTGTCCTGGGAGTGTTTGATGGGGACGGTGTAGAGGGAGCTTTACTCTGTATCTAACTCCGTGGTGTACCTGTCCTGGGAGTGTTTGATGGGGACAGTGTCGAGGGAGCTTTACTCTGTATCTAACCCCGTGCTGTCCCTGTCCTGGGAGTGTTTGATGGGGACAGTGTAGAGGGAGCTTTACTCTGTATCTAACCCCGTGCTGTACCTGTCCTGGGAGTGTTTGATGGGGACAGTGTAGAGGGAACTTTACTATGGATCTAACCTCGTGCTGTACCTGTCCTGGGAGCGTTTGTTGGGGACAGTGGAGAGGGAGCTTTACTCTGTATCTAACCTCGTGCTGTACCAGTCCTGGGAGTGTTTGATGGGGACAGTGTAGAGGGAACTTTACTATGGATCTAACCTCGTGCTGTACCTGTCCTGAGAGCGTTTGTTGGGGACAGTGTAGAGGGAGCTTTACTCTGTATCTAACCTCGTGCTGTACCAGTCCTGGGAGTGTTTGATCGGGTCAGTGTAGCGGGAGTTTTACTCTGTATCTAACCCCGTGCTGTGCCTGTCCCGGGAGTGTTTGATGGGGACAGTTTAGAGGGAGCTTTACTCTGAATCTAACCCCGTGCTGTGCCTGTCCCGGGAGTGTTTGATGGGGACAGTGTAGAGGGAGCTTTACTCTGAATCTAACCCCGTGCTGTACCTGTCCTGGGAGTGTATGATGGGGACAGTGTAGATGGAGCTTTACTCTGTATCTAGCCCCGTGCTGTACCTGTCCTGGGAGTGTTTGATGGGGGACAGTGTGAAGGGAGTTTTACTCTGTATCTAACCCCGTGCTGTACCTGTCCTGGGAGTGTTTGATGGGGACAGTGTAGAGGGAACTTTACTCTGGGTCTAACCTCGTGCTGTACCTGTCCTGGGAGCGTTTGATGGGACAGTGTAGAAGGAGCTTTACTCTGTATCTTACCCCGTGCTGTACCTGCCCTGGGAGTGTTTGATGGGGACAGTGTAGAGGGAGCTTTACTCTGTATCTAACCCCGTGCTGTACCTGTCCTGGGCGTGTTTGGTGGGGACAGTGTAGATGGAGCTTTACTCTGTATCTAACCCCGTGCTGTACCTGTCCTAGGAGTGTTTGATGGGGACAGTGTAGAGGGAGCTTTACTTTGTATCTGACCCCGTGCTGTCCCTATCCAGGGAGTGTTTGATGGGGCCAGTGTAGAGGGAGCTTTACTGTGCATCTAACCCCATGCTGTACCTGTCCTGGGAGTGTTTGATGGGGACTGTGTAGAGAGAGCTTTACGATGTTTCTAACCCCGTGCTGTACCTGTCCTGGGAGTGTTTGATGGGGACAGTGTAGAGGGAGCTTTACTCTGTATCTAACCCCATGCTGTACCTGTCCTGGGAGTGTTTGATGGGGACAGTGCAGAGAGAGCTTTACTCTGTATCTAACCCCGTGCTGTACCTGTCCTGGGAGGGTTTGATGGGGACAGTGTAGAGGGACCTTTACTCTGTATCGAACCCCGTGCTGTACCTGTCCTCGGAGTGTTTGATGGGGACAGTGTAGAGGGAGCTTTACTCTGTATCTAACCCCGTGCTGTTCCTGTCCTGGGAGTGTTTGATGGGACAGTGTAGAGGGAGCTTTACTCTGTATCTAACCCCGTGCTGTACCTGTCCTGGGAGTGTTTGATGGGGACAGTGTAGGGGGAGCTTTACTCTGTATCTAACCCCGTGCTGTACCTGTCCTGGGAGTGTTTGATGGGGACAGTGTAGAGGGAACTTTACTATGGATCTAACCTCGTGCTGTACCTGTCCTGGGAGCGTTGTTGGGGACAGTGGAGAGGGAGCTTTACTCTGTATCTAACCTCGTGCTGTACCAGTCCTGGGAGTGTTTGATGGGGACAGTGTAGAGGGAACTTTACTATGGATCTAACCTCGTGCTGTACCTGTCCTGAGAGCGTTTGTTGGGGACAGTGTAGAGGGAGCTTTACTCTGTATCTAACCTCGTGCTGTACCAGTCCTGGGAGTGTTTGATCGGGTCAGTGTAGCGGGAGTTTTACTCTGTATCTAACCCCGTGCTGTGCCTGTCCCGGGAGTGTTTGATGGGGACAGTGTAGAGGGAGCTTTACTCTGAATCTAACCCCGTGCTGTGCCTGTCCCGGGAGTGTTTGATGGGGACAGTGTAGAGGGAGGTTTACTCTGAATCTAACCCCGTGCTGTACCTGTCCTGGGAGTGTATGATGGGGACAGTGTAGATGGAGCTTTACTCTGTATCTAGCCCCGTGCTGTACCTGTCCTGGGAGTGTTTGATGGGGGACAGTGTGGAGGGAGTTTTACTCTGTATCTAACCCCGTGCTGTACCTGTCCTGGGAGTGTTTGATGGGGACAGTGTAGAGGGAACTTTACTCTGGGTCTAACCTCGTGCTGTACCTGTCCTGGGAGCGTTTGATGGGACAGTGTAGAAGGAGCTTTACTCTGTATCTTACCCCGTGCTGTACCTGCCCTGGGAGTGTTTGATGGGGACAGTGTAGAGGGAGCTTTACTCTGTATCTAACCCCGTGCTGTACCTGTCCTGGGCGTGTTTGGTGGGGACAGTGTAGATGGAGCTTTACTCTGTATCTAACCCCGTGCTGTACCTGTCCTGGGAGTGTTTGATGGGGGACAGTGTAGAGGGAGCTTTACTCTGTATCTAACCCCGTGCTGTACCTGTCCTGGGAGTGTTTGTTGGGGACAGTGTAGAGGGTGCTTTACTCTGTATCTAACCCCGTGCTGTACCTGTCCTGGGAGTGTTTGATGGGGACAGTGCAGAGGGAGCTTTACTTTGTATCTGACCCCGTGCTGTCCCTATCCAGGGAGTGTTTGATGGGGCCAGTGTAGAGGGAGCTTTACTGTGCATCTAACCCCATGCTGTACCTGTCCTGGGAGTGTTTGATGGGGACAGTGTAGAGAGAGCTTTACGCTGTTTCTAACCCCGTGCTGTACCTGTCCTGGGAGTGTTTGATGGGGACAGTGTAGCGGGAGCTTTACTCTGGATCTAACCTCGTGCTGTACATGTCCTGGGAGCGTTTGATGGGACAGTGTAGAGGGAACTTTGCTCTGGATCTAACCTCGTGCTGTACCTGTCCTGGGAGTGTTTGATGGGGACAGTGTAGAGGCAGCTTTACTCTGTATCTAACCCCGTGCTGTACCTGTCCTGGGAGCGTTTGATGGGACAGTGTAGAGGGAGCTTTACTGTGCATCTAACCCCGTGCTGTACCTGTCCTGGGAGTGTTTGATGGGGACAGTGTAGCGGGAGCTTTACTCTGTATCTAACCCCGTGCTGTACCTGTCCTGCGAGTGTTTGATGGGGACAGTGTAGAGGGAGCTTTACTCTGCATCTAACCCCGTGCTGTACCTGTCCTGGGAGTGTTTGATGGAGACAGTGTAGAGGGAGCTTTACTCTGTATCTAACCCCGTGCTGTACCTGTCCTGGGAGTGTTTGATGGGGACAGTGTAGAGGGAGCTTTACTCTGTATCTAACCCTGTGCTGTACCTGTCCTCGGAGTGTTTGATGGAGACAGTGTAGAGGGAGCTTTACTCTGTTTCTAACCCCGTGCTGTACCTGTACTGGGAGCGTTTGATGGAACAGTGTAGAAGGAGCTTTACTCTGTATCTAACCCCGTGCTGTATCTGTCCTGGGAGTGTTTGATGGGGACAGTGTAGAGGGAGCTTTATTCTGTATCTAACCGGGTGCTGTACCTGTCCTGGGAGTGTTTGATGGCGACAGTGTAGAGGGAGCTTTACTCTGTATCTAACCCCGTGCTGTACCTGTCCTGGGAGTGTTTGATGGGGACAGTGTAGAGGGATCTTTACTCTGCATCTAACTCCGTGCTGTACCTGTCCTGGGAGTGTTTGATGGGGACAGTGTAGAGGGAGCTTTACTCTGTATCTAACCCCGTGCTGTACCTGTCCTGGGAGTGTTTGATGGGGACAGTGTAGAGGGAGCTTTACTCTGTATCTAACCCCGTGCTGTACCTGTCCTGGGAGTGTTTGATGGGGACAGTGTCGAGGGAGCTTTACTCTGTATCTAACCCCGTGCTGTACCTGTCCTGGGAGTGTTTGATGCGGACAGTTTAGATGGAGCTTTACTCTGTATCTAACCCCGTGCTGTACCTGTCCTGGGAGTGTTTGATGCGGACAGTTTAGATGGAGCTTTACTCTGTGTCTAACCCCGTGCTGTACCTACCCTGGGAGTGTTTGATGGGGACAGTGTAGAGGGATCTTTACTCTGCATCTAACTCCGTGCTGTACCTGTCCTGGGAGTGTTTGATGGGGACAGTGTAGAGGGAGCTTTACTCTGTATCTAACCCCGTGCTGTACCTGTCCTGGGAGTGTTTGATGGGGACAGTGTAGAGGGAGCTTTACTCTGTATCTAACCCCGTGCTGTACCTATCCTGGGAGTGTTTGATGGGGACAGTGTAGAGGGAGCTTTACTTTGCATCTAACCCCGTGCTGTACCTATCCTGGGAGTGTTTGATGGGGACAGTGTAGAGGGAGCTTTACTGTGCATCTAACCCCGTGCTGTACCTGTCCTGGGAGTGTTTGATGGGGACAGTGTAGAGGGAGCTTTACTCTGTATCTAACCCCGTGCTGTCCCTGTCCTGGGAGTGTTTGATGGGGACAGTGTAGAGGGAGCTTTACTCTGAATCTAACCCCGTGCTGTACCTGTCCTGGGAGTGTTTGATGGGGACAGTGTAGAGGGAACTTTACTCTGGATCTAACCTCGTGCTGTACCTGTCCTGGGAGCGTTTGATGGGACAGTGTAGAGGGAGCTTTACTGTGCATCTAACCCCGTGCTGTACCTGTCCTGGGAGTGTTTGATGGGGACAGTGTAGCGGGAGCTTTACTCTGTATCTAACACCGTGCTGTACCTGTCCTGGGAGTGTTTGATGGGGACAGTGTGGAGGGATCTTTACTCTGTATCTAACCCTGTGCTGTACCTGTCCTGGGAGTGTTTGATGGAGACAGTGTAGAGGGAGCTTTACTCTGTTTCTAACCCCGTGCTGTACCTGTACTGGGAGCGTTTGATGGAACAGTGTAGAAGGAGCTTTACTCTGTATCTAACACCGTGCTGTACCTGTCCTGGGAGTGTTTGATGGGGACAGTGTAGAGGGAGCTTTACTCTGAATCTAACCTCGTGCTGTACCTGTCCTGGGAGTGTTTGATGGGGACAGTGTAGAGGGAGCTTTACTCTGTATCTAACCCCGTGCTGTGCCTGTCCTGGGAGTGTTTGATGGGGACAGTGTAGAGGGAGCTTTACTCTGTATCTAACCCCGTGCTGTACCTGTCCTGGGAGTGTTTGATGGGGACGGTGTAGAGGGAGCTTTACTCTGTATCTAACTCCGTGGTGTACCTGTCCTGGGAGTGTTTGATGGGGACAGTGTAGAGGGAGCTTTACTCTGCATCTAACCGCATGCTGTACCTGTCCTGGGAGTGTTTGATGGGGACAGTGTAGAGGGAACTTTACTCTGGATCTAACCTCGTGCTGTACCTGTCCTGGGAGCGTTTGATGGGGACAGTGTAGAGGGAGATTTACTCTGTATCTAACCCCGTGCTGTACCTGTCCTGGGAGTGTTTAATCGGGTCAGTGTAGAGGGAGCTTTACTCTGTATCTAACCCCGAGCTGTACCTGCCCTGGGAGTGTTTGATGGGGACAGTTTGGAGGGAGCTTTACTCTGGATCTAACCCCGTGCTGTGCCTGTCCCGGGAGTGTTTGATGGGGACAGTGTAGAGGGAGCTTTACTCTGAATCTAACCCCGTGCTGTACCTGTCCTGGGAGTGTTTGATGGGGACAGTGTAGAGGGAGCTTTACTCTGTATCTAACCCCGTGCTGTCCCTGTCCTGGGAGTGTTTGATGGGGACAGTGTAGAGGGAACTTTACTCTGGGTCTAACCTCGTGCTGTACCTGTCCTGGGAGCGTTTGATGGGACAGTGTAGAAGGAGCTTTACTGTGTATCTTACCCCGTGCTGTACCTGCCCTGGGAGTGTTTGATGGGGACAGTGTAGAGGGAGCTTTACTCTGTATCTAACCCCGTGCTGTACCTGTCCTGGGAGTGTTTGATGGGGACAGTGTAGAGGGAGCTTTACTTTGTATCTGACCCCGTGCTGTACCTGTCCTGGGAGTGTTTGATGGGGACAGTGTAGAGGGAGCTTTACTCTGTATCTAACCCCGTGCTGTACCTGTCCTGGGAGTGTTTGATGGGGACAGTGTAGAGGGAGCTTTACTCTGTATCTAACCCCGTGCTGTACCTGTCCTGGGAGTGTTTGATGGGGACAGTGTAGAGGGAGCTTTACTTTGTATCTGACCCCGTGCTGTCCCTATCCAGGGAGTGTTTGATGGGGCCAGTGTAGAGGGAGCTTTACTGTGCATCTAACCCCATGCTGTACCTGTCCTGGGAGTGTTTGATGGGGACAGTGTAGAGAGAGCTTTACGCTGTTTCTAACCCCGTGCTGTACCTGTCCTGGGAGTGTTTGATGGGGACAGTGTAGCGGGAGCTTTACTCTGGATCTAACCTCGTGCTGTACATGTCCTGGGAGCGTTTGATGGGACAGTGTAGAGGGAACTTTGCTCTGGATCTAACCTCGTGCTGTACCTGTCCTGGGAGTGTTTGATGGGGACAGTGTAGAGGCAGCTTTACTCTGTATCTAACCCCGTGCTGTACCTGTCCTGGGAGCGTTTGATGGGACAGTGTAGAGGGAGCTTTACTGTGCATCTAACCCCGTGCTGTACCTGTCCTGGGAGTGTTTGATGGGGACAGTGTAGCGGGAGCTTTACTCTGTATCTAACCCCGTGCTGTACCTGTCCTGCGAGTGTTTGATGGGGACAGTGTAGAGGGAGCTTTACTCTGCATCTAACCCCGTGCTGTACCTGTCCTGGGGGTGTTTGATGGAGACAGTGTAGAGGGAGCTTTACTCTGTATCTAACCCCGTGCTGTACCTGTCCTGGGAGTGTTTGATGGGGACAGTGTAGAGGGAGCTTTACTCTGTATCTAACCCTGTGCTGTACCTGTCCTCGGAGTGTTTGATGGAGACAGTGTAGAGGGAGCTTTACTCTGTTTCTAACCCCGTGCTGTACCTGTACTGGGAGTGTTTGATGGGGACAGTGTAGAGGGAGCTTTATTCTGTATCTAACCGGGTGCTGTACCTGTCCTGGGAGTGTTTGATGGCGACAGTGTAGAGGGAGCTTTACTCTGTATCTAACCCCGTGCTGTACCTGTCCTGGGAGTGTTTGATGGGGACAGTGTAGAGGGAGCTTTACTCTGAATCTAACCCCGTGCTGTACCTGTCCTGGGAGTGTTTGATGGGGACAGTGTAGAGGGAGCTTTACTCTGTATCTAACCCCGTGCTGTACCTGTCCTGGGAGTGTTTGATGGGGACAGTGTAGAGGGATCTTTACTCTGCATCTAACTCCGTGCTGTACCTGTCCTGGGAGTGTTTGATGGGGACAGTGTAGAGGGATCTTTACTCTGCATCTAACTCCGTGCTGTACCTGTCCTGGGAGTGTTTGATGGGGACAGTGTAGAGGGAGCTTTACTCTGTATCTAACCCCGTGCTGTACCTGTCCTGGGAGTGTTTGATGGGGACAGTGTAGAGGGAGCTTTACTCTGTATCTAACCCCGTGCTGTACCTGTCCTGGGAGTGTTTGATGGGGACAGTGTAGAGGGAGCTTTACTCTGTATCTAACCCCGTGCTGTACCTGTCCTGGGAGTGTTTGATGGGGACAGTGTCGAGGGAGCTTTACTCTGTATCTAATCCCGTGCTGTACCTGTCCTGGGGGTGTTTGATGGGGACAGTGTAGAGGGAGCTTTACTCTGTATCTAACCCCGTGCTGTACCTGTCCTGGGAGTGTTTGATGGGGACAGTGTAGAGGGAGCTTTACTCTGAATCTAACCCCGTGCTGTACCTGTCCTGGGAGTGTTTGATGGGGACAGTGTAGAGGGAACTTTACTCTGGATCTAACCTCGTGCTGTACCTGTCCTGGGAGTGTTTGATGGGGACAGTGTAGAGGGAGCTTTACTCTGAATCTAACCCCGTGCTGTACCTATCCTGGGAGTGTTTGATGGGGACAGTGTAGAGGGAGCTTTACTGTGCATCTAACCCCGTGCTGTACCTGTCCTGGGAGTGTTTGATGGGGACAGTGTAGAGGGAACTTTACTCTGTATCTAACCCCGTGCTGTACCTGTCCTGGGAGTGTTTGATGGGGACAGTGTAGAGGGAGCTTTACTGTGCATCTAACCCCGTGCTGTACCTGTCCTGGGAGTGTTTGATGGGGACAGTGTAGCGGGAGCTTTACTCTGTATCTAACACCGTGCTGTACCTGTCCTGGGAGTGTTTGATGGGGACAGTGTGGAGGGATCTTTACTCTGTATCTAACCCTGTGCTGTACCTGTCCTGGGAGTGTTTGATGGAGACAGTGTAGAGGGAGCTTTACTCTGTTTCTAACCCCGTGCTGTACCTGTACTGGGAGCGTTTGATGGAACAGTGTAGAAGGAGCTTTACTCTGTATCTAACACCGTGCTGTACCTGTCCTGGGAGTGTTTGATGGGGACAGTGTAGAGGGAGCTTTACTCTGAATCTAACCTCGTGCTGTACCTGTCCTGGGAGTGTTTGATGGGGACAGTGTAGAGGGAGCTTTACTCTGTATCTAACCCCGTGCTGTGCCTGTCCTGGGAGTGTTTGATGGGGACAGTGTAGAGGGAGCTTTACTCTGTATCTAACCCCGTGCTGTACCTGTCCTGGGAGTGTTTGATGGGGACGGTGTAGAGGGAGCTTTACTCTGTATCTAACTCCGTGGTGTACCTGTCCTGGGAGTGTTTGATGGGGACAGTGTAGAGGGAGCTTTACTCTGTATCTAACCGCATGCTGTACCTGTCCTGGGAGTGTTTGATGGGGACAGTGTAGAGGGAACTTTACTCTGGATCTAACCTCGTGCTGTACCTGTCCTGGGAGCGTTTGATGGGGACAGTGTAGAGGGAGATTTACTCTGTATCTAACCCCGTGCTGTACCTGTCCTGGGAGTGTTTAATCGGGTCAGTGTAGAGGGAGCTTTACTCTGTATCTAACCCCGAGCTGTACCTGCCCTGGGAGTGTTTGATGGGGACAGTTTGGAGGGAGCTTTACTCTGGATCTAACCCCGTGCTGTGCCTGTCCCGGGAGTGTTTGATGGGGACAGTGTAGAGGGAGCTTTACTCTGAATCTAACCCCGTGCTGTACCTGTCCTGGGAGTGTTTGATGGGGACAGTGTAGAGGGAGCTTTACTCTGTATCTAACCCCGTGCTGTCCCTGTCCTGGGAGTGTTTGATGGGGACAGTGTAGAGGGAACTTTACTCTGGGTCTAACCTCGTGCTGTACCTGTCCTGGGAGCGTTTGATGGGACAGTGTAGAAGGAGCTTTACTGTGTATCTTACCCCGTGCTGTACCTGCCCTGGGAGTGTTTGATGGGGACAGTGTAGAGGGATCTTTACTCTGTATCTAACCCCGTGCTGTACCTGTCCTGGGCATGTTTGGTGGGGACAGTGTAGATGGAGCTTTACTCTGTATCTAACCCCGTGCTGTACCTGTCCTAGGAGTGTTTGATGGGGACAGTGTAGAGGGAGCTTTACTTTGTATCTGACCCCGTGCTGTCCCTATCCAGGGAGTGTTTGATGGGGCCAGTGTAGAGGGAGCTTTACTGTGCATCTAACCCCATGCTGTACCTGTCCTGGGAGTGTTTGATGGGGACTGTGTAGAGAGAGCTTTACGCTGTTTCTAACCCCGTGCTGTACCTGTCCTGGGAGTGTTTGATGGGGACAGTGTAGCGGGAGCTTTACTCTGGATCTAACCTCGTGCTGTACCTGTCCTGGGAGCGTTTGATGGGACAGTGTAGAAGTAGCATTACTCTGTATCTAACCCCGTGCTGTACCTGTCCTGGGAGTGTTTGATGGGGACAGTGTAGAGGGAGCTTTACTCTGTATCTAACCGGGTGCTGTACCTGTCCTGGGAGCGTTTGATGGGACAGTGTAGAAGGAGCTTTACTCTGTATCTAACCCCGTGCTGTACCTGTCCTGGGAGTGTTTGATGGGGACAGTGTAGAGGGAGCTTTACTCTGCATCTAACCCCGTGCTGTACCTGTCCTGGGAGTGTTTGATGGGGACAGTGTAGAGGGAGCTTTACTTTGTATCTAACCCCGTGCTGTACCTATCCTGGGAGTGTTTGATGGGGACAGTGTAGAGGGAGCTTTACTGTGCATCTAACCCCATGCTGTACCTCTCCTGGGAGTGTTTGATGGGGACAGTGTAGAGGGAGCTTTACTCTGTATCTAACCCCGTGCTGTACCTGTCCTGGGAGTGTTTGATGGGGACAGTGAAGCGGGAGCTTTACTCTGTATCTAACACCGTGCTGTACCTGTCCTGGGAGTGTTTGATGGGGACAGTGTAGAGGGAGCTTTACTCTGTATCTACCCCTGTGCTGTACCTGTCCTGGGAGTGTTTGATGGAGACAGTGTAGAGGGAGCTCTACTCTGTTTCTAACCCCGTGCTGTACCTGTACTGGGAGTGTTTGATGGGACAGTGTAGAGGGAGCTTTACTCTGTATCTAACCCCATGCTGTACCTGTCCTGGGAGTGTTTGATGGGGACAGTGCATAGAGAGCTTTACTCTGTATCTAACCCCGTGCTGTACCTGTCCTGGGAGTGTTTGTTGGGGACGGTGTAGAGGGAGCTTTACTCTGTATCTAACCCCGTGCTGTACCTGTCCTGGGAGTGTTTGATGGGGACAGTGTAGAGGGAGCTTTACTCTGTATCTAACCCCGTGCTGTGCCTGTCCTGGGAGTGTTTGATGGGGACGGTGTAGAGGGAGCTTTACTCTGTATCTAACTCCGTGGTGTACCTGTCCTGGGAGTGTTTGATGGGGACAGTGTAGAGGGAGCTTTACTCTGTATCTAACCCCGTGCTGTACCTGTCCTGGGAGTGTTTGATGGGGACAGTGTAGATGAAGCTTGGCTCTGTATCTAACACCGTGCTGTACCTGCCCTGGGAGTGTTTGATGGGGACAGTGTAGAGGGAGCTTTTCTCTGTATCTAACCCCGTGCTGTACCTGTCCTGGGAGTGTTTGATGGGGACAGTGTAGAGGGAGCTTTACTCTGTACCTAACCCCGTGCTGTACCTGACCTGGGACTGTTTGATGGGGACAGTATAGAGGGAGCCTTACTCTGTATCTAACCCCGTGCTGTACCTGTCCTGGGAGTGTTTGATGGGGACAGTGTAGAGGGAGCCTTACTCTGAATCTAACCTCGTGCTGTACCTGTCCTGGGAGTGTTTGATGGGGACAGTGTAGAGTGAGCTTTACTCTGTATCAAACCCCGTGCTGTACCTGTCCTGGGAGTGTTTGATGGGGACAGTGTAGAGTGAGCTTTACTCTGTACCTAACCCCGTGCTGTACCTGTCCTGGGAGTGTTTGAGGGGGACAGTGCAGAGAGAGCTTTACTCTGTATCTAACCCCATGCTGTACCTGTCCTGGGAGTGTTTGATGGGGACAGTGTAGAGGGAGCTTTACTCTGTATCTAACCCCGTGCTGTACCTGCCCTGGGAGTGGTTGATGGGGACAGTGTGGAGGGAGCTGTACTCTGGATCTAACCCCGTGCTGTGCCGGTCCCGGGAGTCTTTGATGGGGACAGTGTAGAGGGAGCTTTACTCTTTATCTAACCGGGTCCTGTACCTGTCGTGGGAGTGTTTGATGGGGACAGTGTAGAGGGAGCTTTACTCTGAATCTAACCCCGTGCTGTACCTGTCCTGGGCGTGTTTGGTGGGGACAGTGTAGAGGGAGCTTTACTCTGTATCTAACCCCGTGCTGTATCTGTCCTGGGAGTGTTTGATGGGGACAGTGTAGAGGGAGCTTTACTCTGTATCTAACCCCGTGCTGTACCTGTCCTGGGAGTGTTTGATGGGGACAGTGTAGAGGGAGCTTTACTTTGTATCTAACCCCGTGCTGTACCTGTCCTGGGAGTGTTTGATGGGGACAGTGTAGCGGGAGCTTTACTCTGGATCTAACCTCGTGCTGTACCTGTCCTGGGAGCGTTTGATGGGACAGTGTAGAAGGAGCTTTACTCTGTATCTAACCCCGTGCTGTACCTGTCCTGGGAGTGTTTGATGGGGACAGTGTAGAGGGAGCTTTACTCTGTATCTAACCGGGTGCTGTACCTGTCCTGGGAGTGTTTTATGGGGACAGTGTCGAGGGAGCTTTACTCTGTATCTAACCCCGTGCTGTACCTGTCCTGGGAGTGTTTGATGGGGACAGTGTAGAGGGCGCTTTACTCTGTATCTAACCCCGTGCTGTGCCTGTCCTGGGAGTGTTTGATGGGGACAGTGTAGAGGGAGCTTTACTCTGTATCTAACCCCGTGCTGTACCTTTCCTGGGAGTGTTTGATGGGGACAGTGTAGATGAAGCTTTACTCTGTATCTAACCCTGTGCTGTGCCTGTCCTGGGAGTGTTTGATGGGGACAGTGTAGAGGGAGCTTTACTCTGTATCTAACCCCGTGCTGTACCTTTCCTGGGAGTGTTTGATGGGGACAGTGTAGAGGGAGCTTTACTCTGTAACTAACCCCGTGCTGTACCTGTCCTGGGAGTGTTTGATGGGGACAGTGTAGAGGGAGCTTTACTCTGTATCTAACCCCGTGCTGTACCTGCCCTGGGAGTGTTTGATGAGGACAGTGTAGAGGGAGCTTTACTCTGTATCTAACGCCGTGCTGTACCTGTCCTGGGAGTGTTTGATGGGGACAGTGTAGAGGGAGCTTTACTCTGTATCTAACCCCGTGCTGTACCTGTCCTGGGAGTGTTTGATGGGGACAGTGTAGAGGGAGCTTTACTCTGTATCTAACCCCGTGCTGTACCTGTCCTGGGAGTGTTTGATGGGGACAGTGTAGAGGGAGCTTTACTCTGTATCTAACCCCGTGCTGTACCTGTCCTGCGAGTGTTTGATGGGGACAATGAAGAGGGAGCTTTACTCTGTATCTAACCCCGTGCTGTACCTGTCCTGGGAGTGTTTGATGGGGACAGTGTAGAGGGAGCTTTACTCTGTATCTAACCCCGTGCTTTACGTGACCTGGAAGTGTTTGATGGGGACAGTATAGAGGGAGCCTTACTCTGTATCTAACGCCGTGCTGTACCTGTCCTGGGAGTGTTTGATGGGGACAGTGTCGAGGGAGCTTTACTCTGTATCTAACCCCGTGCTTTACGTGACCTGGAAGTGTTTGATGGGGACAGTATAGAGGGAGATTTACTCTGTATCTAACCCCGTGCTGTACCTGTCCTGGGAGTGTTTGATGGGGACAGTGTCGAGGGAGCTTTACTCTGTATCTAACCCCGTGCTGTGCCTGTCCTGGGAGTGTTTGATGGGGACAGTGTAGAGGGAGCCTTACTCTGAATCTAACCCCGTGCTGTACCTGTCCTGGGAGTGTTTGATGGGGACAGTGTAGATGAAGCTTGACTCTGTATCTAACCCCGTGCTGTACCTGTCCTGGGAGTGTTTGATGGGGACAGTGTAGATGAAGCTTGACTCTGTATCTAACCCCGTGCTGTACCTGTCCTGGGAGTGTTTGATGGGGACAGTGTAGAGGGAGCTTTACTCTGTAACTAACCCCGTGCTGTACCTGTCCTGGGAGTGTTTGATGGGGACAGTGTAGAGGGAGCTTTACTCTGTATCTAACCCCGTGCTGTACCTGTCCTGGGAGTGTTTGATGGGGACAGTGTAGATGAAGCTTGACTCTGTATCTAACCCCGTGCTGTACCTGTCCTGGGAGTGTTTGATGGGGACAGTGTAGAGGGAGCTTTACTCTGTAACTAACCCCGTGCTGTAACTGTCCTGGGAGTGTTTGATGGGGACAGTGTAGAGGGAGCTTTACTCTGTATCTAACCCCGTGCTGTACCTGCCCTGGGAGTGTTTGATGAGGACAGTGTAGAGGGAGCTTTACTCTGTATCTAACGCCGTGCTGTACCTGTCCTGGGAGTGTTTGATGGGGACAGTGTAGAGGGAGCTTTACTCTGTATCTAACCCCGTGCTGTACCTGTCCTGGGAGTGTTTGATGGGGACAGTGTAGAGGGAGCTTTACTCTGTATCTAACCCCGTGCTGTACCTGTCCTGGGAGTGTTTGATGGGGACAGTGTAGAGGGAGCTTTACTCTGTATCTAACCCCGTGCTGTACCTGTCCTGCGAGTGTTTGATGGGGACAGTGAAGAGGGAGCTTTACTCTGTATCTAACCCCGTGCTGTACCTGTCCTGCGAGTGTTTGATGGGGACAGTGTAGAGGAAGATTTACTCTGTATCTAACCCCGTGCTTTACCTGACCTGGAAGTGTTTGATGGGGACAGTATAGAGGGAGCCTTACTCTGTATCTAATGCCGTGCTGTACCTGTCCTGGGAGTGTTCGATGGGGACAGTGTCGAGGGAGCTTTACTCTGTATCTAACCCCGTGCTGTGCCTGTCCTGGGAGTGTTTGATGGGGACAGTGTAGAGGGAGCCTTACTCTGAATCTAACCCCGTGCTGTACCTGTCCTGCGAGTGTTTGATGAGGACAGTGTAGAGGGAGCTTTACTCTGTATCTAACCCCGTGCTGTACCTGTCCTGGGAGTGTTTGATGGGGACAGTTTAGAGGGAGTTTTACTCTGTATCTAACCCCGTGCTGTACCTGTCCTGGGAGTGTTTGATGGGGACAGTGTAGAGGGAGCTTTACTCTGTACCTAACCCTGTGCTGTACTGTCCTGGAAGTGTTTGATGGGGACAGTGTAGAGGGAGCTTTACTCTGTATCTAACCCCGTGCTGTACCTGTCCTGGGAGTGTTTGATGGGGACAGTGTAGAGGGAGCTTTACTCTGTAACTAACCCCGTGCTGTACCTGTCCTGGGAGTGTTTGATGGGGACAGTGTAGAGTGAGCTTTACTCTGTATCAAACCCCGTGCTGTACCTGTCCTGGGAGTGTTTGATGGGGACAGTGTAGAGGGAGCTTTACTCTGTAACTAACCCCGTGCTGTACCTGTCCTGGGAGTGTTTGATGGGGACAGTGTAGAGGGAGCTTTACTCTGTATCTAACGCCGTGCTGTACCTGTCCTGGGAGTGTTTGATGGGGACAGTGTAGATGAAGCTTGGCTCTGTATCTAACACCGTGCTGTACCTGCCCTGGGAGTGTTTGATGGGGACAGTGTAGAGGGAGCTTTTCTCTGTATCTAACCCCGTGCTGTACCTGTCCTGGGAGTGTTTGATGGGGACAGTGTCGAGGGAGCTTTACTCTGTACCTAACACCGTGCTGTACCTGACCTGGGACTGTTTGATGGGGACAGTATAGAGGGAGCCTTACTCTGTATCTAACCCCGTGCTGTACCTGTCCTGGGAGTGTTTGATGGGGACAGTGTAGAGGGAGCCTTACTCTGAATCTAACCTCGTGCTGTACCTGTCCTGGGAGTGTTTGATGGGGACAGTGTAGAGTGAGCTTTACTCTGTATCAAACCCCGTGCTGTACCTGTCCTGGGAGTGTTTGATGGGGACAGTGTAGAGTGAGCTTTACTCTGTATCTAACCCCGTGCTGTACCTGTCCTGGGAGTGTTTGAGGGGGACAGTGCAGAGAGAGCTTTACTCTGTATCTAACCCCATGCTGTACCTGTCCTGGGAGTGTTTGATGGGGACAGTGTAGAGGGAACTTTACTCTGGATCTAACCTCGTGCTGTACCTGTCCTGGGAGCGTTTGATGGGGTCAGTGTAGAGGGAGCTTTACTCTGTATCTAACCCCGTGCTGTACCTGTCCTGGGAGTGGTTGATGGGGACAGTGTAGAGGGAGCTTTACTCTTTATCTAACCGGGTCCTGTACCTGTCCTGGGAGTGTTTGATGGGGACAGTGTAGAGGGAGCTTTACTCTGAATCTAACCCCGTGCTGTACCTGTCCTGGGCGTGTTTGGTGGGGACAGTGTAGAGGGAGCTTTACTCTGTATCTAACCCCATGCTGTATCTGTCCTGGGAGTGTTTGATGGGGACAGTGTAGAGGGAGCTTTACTCTGTATCTAACCCCGTGCTGTACCTGTCCTGGGAGTGTTTGATGGGGACAGTGTAGAGGGAGCTTTACTCTGTATCTAACCCCGTGCTGTATCTGTCCTGGGAGTGTTTGATGGGGACAGTGTAGAGGGAGCTTTACTCTGTATCTAACCCCGTGCTGTACCTGTCCTGGGAGTGTTTGATGGGGACAGTGTAGAGGGAGCTTTACTTTGTATCTAACCCCGTGCTGTACCTGTCCTGGGAGTGTTTGATGGGGACAGTGTAGCGGGAGCTTTACTCTGGATCTAACCTCGTGCTGTACCTGTCCTGGGAGCGTTTGATGGGACAGTGTAGAAGGAGCTTTACTCTGTATCTAACCCCGTGCTGTACCTGTCCTGGGAGTGTTTGATGGGGACAGTGTAGAGGGAGCTTTACTCTGTATCTAACCGGGTGCTGTACCTGTCCTGGGAGTGTTTTATGGGGACAGTGTCGAGGGAGCTTTACTCTGTATCTAACCCCGTGCTGTACCTGTCCTGGGAGTGTTTGATGGGGACAGTGTAGAGGGCGCTTTACTCTGTATCTAACCCCGTGCTGTGCCTGTCCTGGGAGTGTTTGATGGGGACAGTGTAGAGGGAGCTTTACTCTGTATCTAACCCCGTGCTGTACCTTTCCTGGGAGTGTTTGATGGGGACAGTGTAGATGAAGCTTTACTCTGTATCTAACCCTGTGCTGTGCCTGTCCTGGGAGTGTTTGATGGGGACAGTGTAGAGGGAGCTTTACTCTGTATCTAACCCCGTGCTGTACCTTTCCTGGGAGTGTTTGATGGGGACAGTGTAGATGAAGCTTTACTCTGTATCTAACCCCGTGCTGTACCTGTCCTGGGAGTGTTTGATGGGGACAGTGTAGAGGGAGCTTTACTCTGTAACTAACCCCGTGCTGTACCTGTCCTGGGAGTGTTTGATGGGGACAGTGTAGAGGGAGCTTTACTCTGTATCTAACCCCGTGCTGTACCTGCCCTGGGAGTGTTTGATGAGGACAGTGTAGAGGGAGCTTTACTCTGTATCTAACGCCGTGCTGTACCTGTCCTGGGAGTGTTTGATGGGGACAGTGTAGAGGGAGCTTTACTCTGTATCTAACCCCGTGCTGTACCTGTCCTGGGAGTGTTTGATGGGGACAGTGTAGAGGGAGCTTTACTCTGTATCTAACCCCGTGCTGTACCTGTCCTGGGAGTGTTTGATGGGGACAGTGTAGAGGGAGCTTTACTCTGTATCTAACCCCGTGCTGTACCTGTCCTGCGAGTGTTTGATGGGGACAGTGAAGAGGGAGCTTTACTCTGTATCTAACCCCGTGCTGTACCTGTCCTGGGAGTGTTTGATGGGGACAGTGTAGAGGGAGCTTTACTCTGTATCTAACCCCGTGCTTTACGTGACCTGGAAGTGTTTGATGGGGACAGTATAGAGGGAGCCTTACTCTGTATCTAACGCCGTGCTGTACCTGTCCTGGGAGTGTTTGATGGGGACAGTGTCGAGGGAGCTTTACTCTGTATCTAACCCCGTGCTGTGCCTGTCCTGGGAGTGTTTGATGGGGACAGTGTAGAGGGAGCCTTACTCTGAATCTAACCCCGTGCTGTACCTGTCCTGGGAGTGTTTGATGCGGACAGTGTAGATGAAGCTTGACTCTGTATCTAACCCCGTGCTGTACCTGTCCTGGGAGTGTTTGATGGGGACAGTGTAGAGGGAGCTTTACTCTGTATCTAACCCCGTGCTGTACCTGTCCTGGGAGTGTTTGATGGGGACAGTGTAGAGGGAGCTTTACTCTGTATCTAACCCCGTGCTGTACCTGTCCTGGGCGTGTTTGGTGGGGACAGTGTAGAGGGAGCTTTACTCTGTAACTAACCCCGTGCTGTAACTGTCCTGGGAGTGTTTGATGGGGACAGTGTAGAGGGAGCTTTACTCTGTATCTAACACCGTGCTGTACCTGTCCTGGGCGTGTTTGATGGGGACAGTGTAGAGGGAGCTTTACTCTGTAACTAACCCCGTGCTGTAACTGTCCTGGGAGTGTTTGATGGGGACAGTGTAGAGGGAGCTTTACTCTGTATCTAACCCCGTGCTGTACCTGTCCTGGGCGTGTTTGGTGGGGACAGTGTAGAGGGAGCTTTACTCTGTATCTAACCCCGTGCTGTATCTGTCCTGGGAGTGTTTGATGGGGACAGTGTAGAGGGAGCTTTACTCTGTATCTAACCCCGTGCTGTACCTGTCCTGGGAGTGTTTGATGGGGACAGTGTAGAGGGAGCTTTACTTTGTATCTAACCCCGTGCTGTACCTGTCCTGGGAGTGTTTGATGGGGACAGTGTAGCGGGAGCTTTACTCTGGATCTAACCTCGTGCTGTACCTGTCCTGGGAGCGTTTGATGGGACAGTGTAGAAGGAGCTTTACTCTGTATCTAACCCCGTGCTGTACCTGTCCTGGGAGTGTTTGATGGGGACAGTGTAGAGGGAGCTTTACTCTGTATCTAACCGGGTGCTGTACCTGTCCTGGGAGTGTTTTATGGGGACAGTCTCGAGGGAGCTTTACTCTGTATCTAACCCCGTGCTGTACCTGTCCTGGGAGTGTTTGATGGGGACAGTGTAGAGGGCGCTTTACTCTGTATCTAACCCCGTGCTGTGCCTGTCCTGGGAGTGTTTGATGGGGACAGTGTAGAGGGAGCTTTACTCTGTATCTAACCCCGTGCTGTACCTTTCCTGGGAGTGTTTGATGGGGACAGTGTAGATGAAGCTTTACTCTGTATCTAACCCTGTGCTGTGCCTGTCCTGGGAGTGTTTGATGGGGACAGTGTAGAGGGAGCTTTACTCTGTATCTAACGCCGTGCTGTACCTGTCCTGGGAGTGTTTGATGGGGACAGTGTAGAGGGAGCTTTACTCTGTATCTAACCCCGTGCTGTACCTGTCCTGCGAGTGTTTGATGGGGACAGTGAAGAGGGAGCTTTACTCTGTATCTAACCCCGTGCTGTACCTGTCCTGGGAGTGTTTGATGGGGACAGTGTAGAGGGAGCTTTACTCTGTATCTAACCCCGTGCTTTACGTGACCTGGAAGTGTTTGATGGGGACAGTATAGAGGGAGCCTTACTCTGTATCTAACGCCGTGCTGTACCTGTCCTGGGAGTGTTTGATGGGGACAGTGTCGAGGGAGCTTTACTCTGTATCTAACCCCGTGCTGTGCCTGTCCTGGGAGTGTTTGATGGGGACAGTGTAGAGGGAGCCTTACTCTGAATCTAACCCCGTGCTGTACCTGTCCTGGGAGTGTTTGATGGGGACAGTGTAGATGAAGCTTGACTCTGTATCTAACCCCGTGCTGTACCTGTCCTGGGAGTGTTTGATGGGGACAGTGTAGAGGGAGCTTTACTCTGTAACTAACCCCGTGCTGTAACTGTCCTGGGAGTGTTTGATGGGGACAGTGTAGAGGGAGCTTTACTCTGTATCTAACCCCGTGCTGTACCTGCCCTGGGAGTGTTTGATGAGGACAGTGTAGAGGGAGCTTTACTCTGTATCTAACGCCGTGCTGTACCTGTCCTGGGAGTGTTTGATGGGGACAGTGTAGAGGGAGCTTTACTCTGTATCTAACCCCGTGCTGTACCTGTCCTGGGAGTGTTTGATGGGGACAGTGTAGAGGGAGCTTTACTCTGTATCTAACCCCGTGCTGTACCTGTCCTGCGAGTGTTTGATGGGGACAGTGAAGAGGGAGCTTTACTCTGTATCTAACCCCGTGCTGTACCTGTCCTGCGAGTGTTTGATGGGGACAGTGTAGAGGAAGATTTACTCTGTATCTAACCCCGTGCTTTACCTGACCTGGAAGTGTTTGATGGGGACAGTATAGAGGGAGCCTTACTCTGTATCTAATGCCGTGCTGTACCTGTCCTGGGAGTGTTCGATGGGGACAGTGTCGAGGGAGCTTTACTCTGTATCTAACCCCGTGCTGTGCCTGTCCTGGGAGTGTTTGATGGGGACAGTGTAGAGGGAGCCTTACTCTGAATCTAACCCCGTGCTGTACCTGTCCTGCGAGTGTTTGATGAGGACAGTGTAGAGGGAGCTTTACTCTGTATCTAACCCCGTGCTGTACCTGTCCTGGGAGTGTTTGATGGGGACAGTTTAGAGGGAGTTTTACTCTGTATCTAACCCCGTGCTGTACCTGTCCTGGGAGTGTTTGATGGGGACAGTGTAGAGGGAGCTTTACTCTGTACCTAACCCTGTGCTGTACTGTCCTGGAAGTGTTTGATGGGGACAGTGTAGAGGGAGCTTTACTCTGTATCTAACCCCGTGCTGTACCTGTCCTGGGAGTGTTTGATGGGGACAGTGTAGAGGGAGCTTTACTCTGTAACTAACCCCGTGCTGTACCTGTCCTGGGAGTGTTTGATGGGGACAGTGTAGAGTGAGCTTTACTCTGTATCAAACCCCGTGCTGTACCTGTCCTGGGAGTGTTTGATGGGGACAGTGTAGAGGGAGCTTTACTCTGTAACTAACCCCGTGCTGTACCTGTCCTGGGAGTGTTTGATGGGGACAGTGTAGAGGGAGCTTTACTCTGTATCTAACGCCGTGCTGTACCTGTCCTGGGAGTGTTTGATGGGGACAGTGTAGATGAAGCTTGGCTCTGTATCTAACACCGTGCTGTACCTGCCCTGGGAGTGTTTGATGGGGACAGTGTAGAGGGAGCTTTTCTCTGTATCTAACCCCGTGCTGTACCTGTCCTGGGAGTGTTTGATGGGGACAGTGTAGAGGGAGCTTTACTCTGTACCTAACCCCGTGCTGTACCTGACCTGGGACTGTTTGATGGGGACAGTATAGAGGGAGCCTTACTCTGTATCTAACCCCGTGCTGTACCTGTCCTGGGAGTGTTTGATGGGGACAGTGTAGAGGGAGCCTTACTCTGAATCTAACCTCGTGCTGTACCTGTCCTGGGAGTGTTTGATGGGGACAGTGTAGAGTGAGCTTTACTCTGTATCAAACCCCGTGCTGTACCTGTCCTGGGAGTGTTTGATGGGGACAGTGTAGAGTGAGCTTTACTCTGTATCTAACCCCGTGCTGTACCTGTCCTGGGAGTGTTTGAGGGGGACAGTGCAGAGAGAGCTTTACTCTGTATCTAACCCCATGCTGTACCTGTCCTGGGAGTGTTTGATGGGGACAGTGTAGAGGGAACTTTACTCTGGATCTAACCTCGTGCTGTACCTGTCCTGGGAGCGTTTGATGGGGTCAGTGTAGAGGGAGCTTTACTCTGTATCTAACCCCGTGCTGTACCTGCCCTGGGAGTGGTTGATGGGGACAGTGTGGAGGGAGCTGTACTCTGGATCTAACCCCGTGCTGTGCCTGTCCCGGGAGTGTTTGATGGGGACAGTGTAGAGGGAGCTTTACTCTTTATCTAACCGGGTCCTGTACCTGTCCTGGGAGTGTTTGATGGGGACAGTGTAGAGGGAGCTTTACTCTGAATCTAACCCCGTGCTGTACCTGTCCTGGGCGTGTTTGGTGGGGACAGTGTAGAGGGAGCTTTACTCTGTATCTAACCCCGTGCTGTACCTGTCCTGGGAGTGTTTGATGGGGACAGTGTAGAGGGAGCTTTACTTTGTATCTAACCCCGTGCTGTACCTGTCCTGGGAGTGTTTGATGGGGACAGTGTAGCGGGAGCTTTACTCTGGATCTAACCTCGTGCTGTACCTGTCCTGGGAGCGTTTGATGGGACAGTGTAGAAGGAGCTTTACTCTGTATCTAACCCCGTGCTGTACCTGTCCTGGGAGTGTTTGATGGGGACAGTGTAGAGGGAGCTTTACTCTGTATCTAACCGGGTGCTGTACCTGTCCTGGGAGTGTTTTATGGGGACAGTGTCGAGGGAGCTTTACTCTGTATCTAACCCCGTGCTGTACCTGTCCTGGGAGTGTTTGATGGGGACAGTGTAGAGGGCGCTTTACTCTGTATCTAACCCCGTGCTGTGCCTGTCCTGGGAGTGTTTGATGGGGACAGTGTAGAGGGAGCTTTACTCTGTATCTAACCCCGTGCTGTACCTTTCCTGGGAGTGTTTGATGGGGACAGTGTAGATGAAGCTTTAGTCTGTATCTAACCCTGTGCTGTGCCTGTCCTGGGAGTGTTTGATGGGGACAGTGTAGAGGGAGCTTTACTCTGTATCTAACCCCGTGCTGTACCTTTCCTGGGAGTGTTTGATGGGGACAGTGTAGATGAAGCATTACTCTGTATCTAACCCCGTGCTGTACCTGTCCTGGGAGTGTTTGATGGGGACAGTGTAGAGGGAGCTTTACTCTGTAACTAACCCCGTGCTGTACCTGTCCTGGGAGTGTTTGATGGGGACAGTGTAGAGGGAGCTTTACTCTGTATCTAACCCCGTGCTGTACCTGCCCTGGGAGTGTTTGATGAGGACAGTGTAGAGGGAGCTTTACTCTGTATCTAACGCCGTGCTGAACCTGTCCTGGGAGTGTTTGATGGGGACAGTGTAGAGGGAGCTTTACTCTGTATCTAACCCCGTGCTGTACCTGTCCTGGGAGTGTTTGATGGGGACAGTGTAGAGGGAGCTTTACTCTGTATCTAACCCCGTGCTGTACCTGTCCTGGGAGTGTTTGATGGGGACAGTGTAGAGGGAGCTTTACTCTGTATCTAACCCCGTGCTGTACCTGTCCTGCGAGTGTTTGATGGGGACAGTGAAGAGGGAGCTTTACTCTGTATCTAACCCCGTGCTGTACCTGTCCTGGGAGTGTTTGATGGGGACAGTGTAGAGGGAGCTTTACTCTGTATCTAACCCCGTGCTTTACGTGACCTGGAAGTGTTTGATGGGGACAGTATAGAGGGAGCCTTACTCTGTATCTAACGCCGTGCTGTACCTGTCCTGGGAGTGTTTGATGGGGACAGTGTCGAGGGAGCTTTACTCTGTATCTAACCCCGTGCTGTGTCTGTCCTGGGAGTGTTTGATGGGGACAGTGTAGAGGGAGCCTTACTCTGAATCTAACCCCGTGCTGTACCTGTCCTGGGAGTGTTTGATGCGGACAGTGTAGATGAAGCTTGACTCTGTATCTAACCCCGTGCTGTACCTGTCCTGGGAGTGTTTGATGGGGACAGTGTAGAGGGAGCTTTACTCTGTAACTAACCCCGTGCTGTAACTGTCCTGGGAGTGTTTGATGGGGACAGTGTAGAGGGAGCTTTACTCTGTATCTAACCCCGTGCTGTACCTGCCCTGGGAGTGTTTGATGAGGACAGTGTAGAGGGAGCTTTACTCTGTATCTAACGCCGTGCTGTACCTGTCCTGGGAGTGTTTGATGGGGACAGTGTAGAGGGAGCTTTACTCTGTATCTAACCCCGTGCTGTACCTGTCCTGGGAGTGTTTGATGGGGACAGTGTAGAGGGAGCTTTACTCTGTATCTAACCCCGTGCTGTACCTGTCCTGGGAGTGTTTGATGGGGACAGTGTAGAGGGAGCTTTACTCTGTATCTAACCCCGTGCTGTACCTGTCCTGCGAGTGTTTGATGGGGACAGTGAAGAGGGAGCTTTACTCTGTATCTAACCCCGTGCTGTACCTGTCCTGCGAGTGTTTGATGGGGACAGTGTAGAGGAAGATTTACTCTGTATCTAACCCCGTGCTGTACCTGTCCTGGGAGTGTTTGATGGGGACAGTGTAGAGGGAGCTTTACTCTGTACCTAACCCTGTGCTGTACTGTCCTGGAAGTGTTTGATGGGGACAGTGTAGAGGGAGCTTTACTCTGTATCTAACCCCGTGCTGTACCTGTCCTGGGAGTGTTTGATGGGGACAGTGTAGAGGGAGCTTAACTCTGTAACTAACCCCGTGCTGTACCTGTCCTGGGAGTGTTTGATGGGGACAGTGTAGAGTGAGCTTTACTCTGTATCAAACCCCGTGCTGTACCTGTCCTGGGAGTGTTTGATGGGGACAGTGTAGAGGGAGCTTTACTCTGTAACTAACCCCGTGCTGTACCTGTCCTGGGAGTGTTTGATGGGGACAGTGTAGAGGGAGCTTTACTCTGTATCTAACGCCGTGCTGTACCTGTCCTGGGAGTGTTTGATGGGGACAGTGTAGATGAAGCTTGGCTCTGTATCTAACACCGTGCTGTACCTGCCCTGGGAGTGTTTGATGGGGACAGTGTAGAGGGAGCTTTTCTCTGTATCTAACCCCGTGCTGTACCTGTCCTGGGAGTGTTTGATGGGGACAGTGTCGAGGGAGCTTTACTCTGTATCTAACCCCGTGCTGTACCTGTCCTGGGAGTGTTTGATGGGGACAGTGTAGAGGGAGCTTTACTCTGTATCTAACCCCGTGCTGTGCCTGTCCTGGGAGTGTTTGATGGGGACAGTGTAGAGGGAGCTTTACTCTGTATCTAACCCCGTGCTGTACCTTTCCTGGGAGTGTTTGATGGGGACAGTGTAGATGAAGCTTTACTCTGTATCTAACCCTGTGCTGTGCCTGTCCTGGGAGTGTTTGATGGGGACAGTGTAGAGGGAGCTTTACTCTGTATCTAACGCCGTGCTGTACCTGTCCTGGGAGTGTTTGATGGGGACAGTGTAGAGGGAGCTTTACTCTGTATCTAACCCCGTGCTGTACCTGTCCTGCGAGTGTTTGATGGGGACAGTGAAGAGGGAGCTTTACTCTGTATCTAACCCCGTGCTGTACCTGTCCTGGGAGTGTTTGATGGGGACAGTGTAGAGGGAGCTTTACTCTGTATCTAACCCCGTGCTTTACGTGACCTGGAAGTGTTTGATGGGGACAGTATAGAGGGAGCCTTACTCTGTATCTAACGCCGTGCTGTACCTGTCCTGGGAGTGTTTGATGGGGACAGTGTCGAGGGAGCTTTACTCTGTATCTAACCCCGTGCTGTGCCTGTCCTGGGAGTGTTTGATGGGGACAGTGTAGAGGGAGCCTTACTCTGAATCTAACCCCGTGCTGTACCTGTCCTGGGAGTGTTTGATGGGGACAGTGTAGATGAAGCTTGACTCTGTATCTAACCCCGTGCTGTACCTGTCCTGGGAGTGTTTGATGGGGACAGTGTAGAGGGAGCTTTACTCTGTAACTAACCCCGTGCTGTAACTGTCCTGGGAGTGTTTGATGGGGACAGTGTAGAGGGAGCTTTACTCTGTATCTAACCCCGTGCTGTACCTGCCCTGGGAGTGTTTGATGAGGACAGTGTAGAGGGAGCTTTACTCTGTATCTAACGCCGTGCTGTACCTGTCCTGGGAGTGTTTGATGGGGACAGTGTAGAGGGAGCTTTACTCTGTATCTAACCCCGTGCTGTACCTGTCCTGGGAGTGTTTGATGGGGACAGTGTAGAGGGAGCTTTACTCTGTATCTAACCCCGTGCTGTACCTGTCCTGCGAGTGTTTGATGGGGACAGTGAAGAGGGAGCTTTACTCTGTATCTAACCCCGTGCTGTACCTGTCCTGCGAGTGTTTGATGGGGACAGTGTAGAGGAAGATTTACTCTGTATCTAACCCCGTGCTTTACCTGACCTGGAAGTGTTTGATGGGGACAGTATAGAGGGAGCCTTACTCTGTATCTAATGCCGTGCTGTACCTGTCCTGGGAGTGTTCGATGGGGACAGTGTCGAGGGAGCTTTACTCTGTATCTAACCCCGTGCTGTGCCTGTCCTGGGAGTGTTTGATGGGGACAGTGTAGAGGGAGCCTTACTCTGAATCTAACCCCGTGCTGTACCTGTCCTGCGAGTGTTTGATGAGGACAGTGTAGAGGGAGCTTTACTCTGTATCTAACCCCGTGCTGTACCTGTCCTGGGAGTGTTTGATGGGGACAGTTTAGAGGGAGTTTTACTCTGTATCTAACCCCGTGCTGTACCTGTCCTGGGAGTGTTTGATGGGGACAGTGTAGAGGGAGCTTTACTCTGTACCTAACCCTGTGCTGTACTGTCCTGGAAGTGTTTGATGGGGACAGTGTAGAGGGAGCTTTACTCTGTATCTAACCCCGTGCTGTACCTGTCCTGGGAGTGTTTGATGGGGACAGTGTAGAGGGAGCTTTACTCTGTAACTAACCCCGTGCTGTACCTGTCCTGGGAGTGTTTGATGGGGACAGTGTAGAGTGAGCTTTACTCTGTATCAAACCCCGTGCTGTACCTGTCCTGGGAGTGTTTGATGGGGACAGTGTAGAGGGAGCTTTACTCTGTAACTAACCCCGTGCTGTACCTGTCCTGGGAGTGTTTGATGGGGACAGTGTAGAGGGAGCTTTACTCTGTATCTAACGCCGTGCTGTACCTGTCCTGGGAGTGTTTGATGGGGACAGTGTAGATGAAGCTTGGCTCTGTATCTAACACCGTGCTGTACCTGCCCTGGGAGTGTTTGATGGGGACAGTGTAGAGGGAGCTTTTCTCTGTATCTAACCCCGTGCTGTACCTGTCCTGGGAGTGTTTGATGGGGACAGTGTAGAGGGAGCTTTACTCTGTACCTAACCCCGTGCTGTACCTGACCTGGGACTGTTTGATGGGGACAGTATAGAGGGAGCCTTACTCTGTATCTAACCCCGTGCTGTACCTGTCCTGGGAGTGTTTGATGGGGACAGTGTAGAGGGAGCCTTACTCTGAATCTAACCTCGTGCTGTACCTGTCCTGGGAGTGTTTGATGGGGACAGTGTAGAGTGAGCTTTACTCTGTATCAAACCCCGTGCTGTACCTGTCCTGGGAGTGTTTGATGGGGACAGTGTAGAGTGAGCTTTACTCTGTATCTAACCCCGTGCTGTACCTGTCCTGGGAGTGTTTGAGGGGGACAGTGCAGAGAGAGCTTTACTCTGTATCTAACCCCATGCTGTACCTGTCCTGGGAGTGTTTGATGGGGACAGTGTAGAGGGAACTTTACTCTGGATCTAACCTCGTGCTGTACCTGTCCTGGGAGCGTTTGATGGGGTCAGTGTAGAGGGAGCTTTACTCTGTATCTAACCCCGTGCTGTACCTGCCCTGGGAGTGGTTGATGGGGACAGTGTGGAGGGAGCTGTACTCTGGATCTAACCCCGTGCTGTGCCTGTCCCGGGAGTGTTTGATGGGGACAGTGTAGAGGGAGCTTTACTCTTTATCTAACCGGGTCCTGTACCTGTCCTGGGAGTGTTTGATGGGGACAGTGTAGAGGGAGCTTTACTCTGAATCTAACCCCGTGCTGTACCTGTCCTGGGCGTGTTTGGTGGGGACAGTGTAGAGGGAGCTTTACTCTGTATCTAACCCCGTGCTGTACCTGTCCTGGGAGTGTTTGATGGGGACAGTGTAGAGGGAGCTTTACTTTGTATCTAACCCCGTGCTGTACCTGTCCTGGGAGTGTTTGATGGGGACAGTGTAGCGGGAGCTTTACTCTGGATCTAACCTCGTGCTGTACCTGTCCTGGGAGCGTTTGATGGGACAGTGTAGAAGGAGCTTTACTCTGTATCTAACCCCGTGCTGTACCTGTCCTGGGAGTGTTTGATGGGGACAGTGTAGAGGGAGCTTTACTCTGTATCTAACCGGGTGCTGTACCTGTCCTGGGAGTGTTTTATGGGGACAGTGTCGAGGGAGCTTTACTCTGTATCTAACCCCGTGCTGTACCTGTCCTGGGAGTGTTTGATGGGGACAGTGTAGAGGGCGCTTTACTCTGTATCTAACCCCGTGCTGTGCCTGTCCTGGGAGTGTTTGATGGGGACAGTGTAGAGGGAGCTTTACTCTGTATCTAACCCCGTGCTGTACCTTTCCTGGGAGTGTTTGATGGGGACAGTGTAGATGAAGCTTTAGTCTGTATCTAACCCTGTGCTGTGCCTGTCCTGGGAGTGTTTGATGGGGACAGTGTAGAGGGAGCTTTACTCTGTATCTAACCCCGTGCTGTACCTTTCCTGGGAGTGTTTGATGGGGACAGTGTAGATGAAGCATTACTCTGTATCTAACCCCGTGCTGTACCTGTCCTGGGAGTGTTTGATGGGGACAGTGTAGAGGGAGCTTTACTCTGTAACTAACCCCGTGCTGTACCTGTCCTGGGAGTGTTTGATGGGGACAGTGTAGAGGGAGCTTTACTCTGTATCTAACCCCGTGCTGTACCTGCCCTGGGAGTGTTTGATGAGGACAGTGTAGAGGGAGCTTTACTCTGTATCTAACGCCGTGCTGAACCTGTCCTGGGAGTGTTTGATGGGGACAGTGTAGAGGGAGCTTTACTCTGTATCTAACCCCGTGCTGTACCTGTCCTGGGAGTGTTTGATGGGGACAGTGTAGAGGGAGCTTTACTCTGTATCTAACCCCGTGCTGTACCTGTCCTGGGAGTGTTTGATGGGGACAGTGTAGAGGGAGCTTTACTCTGTATCTAACCCCGTGCTGTACCTGTCCTGCGAGTGTTTGATGGGGACAGTGAAGAGGGAGCTTTACTCTGTATCTAACCCCGTGCTGTACCTGTCCTGGGAGTGTTTGATGGGGACAGTGTAGAGGGAGCTTTACTCTGTATCTAACCCCGTGCTTTACGTGACCTGGAAGTGTTTGATGGGGACAGTATAGAGGGAGCCTTACTCTGTATCTAACGCCGTGCTGTACCTGTCCTGGGAGTGTTTGATGGGGACAGTGTCGAGGGAGCTTTACTCTGTATCTAACCCCGTGCTGTGTCTGTCCTGGGAGTGTTTGATGGGGACAGTGTAGAGGGAGCCTTACTCTGAATCTAACCCCGTGCTGTACCTGTCCTGGGAGTGTTTGATGCGGACAGTGTAGATGAAGCTTGACTCTGTATCTAACCCCGTGCTGTACCTGTCCTGGGAGTGTTTGATGGGGACAGTGTAGAGGGAGCTTTACTCTGTAACTAACCCCGTGCTGTAACTGTCCTGGGAGTGTTTGATGGGGACAGTGTAGAGGGAGCTTTACTCTGTATCTAACCCCGTGCTGTACCTGCCCTGGGAGTGTTTGATGAGGACAGTGTAGAGGGAGCTTTACTCTGTATCTAACGCCGTGCTGTACCTGTCCTGGGAGTGTTTGATGGGGACAGTGTAGAGGGAGCTTTACTCTGTATCTAACCCCGTGCTGTACCTGTCCTGGGAGTGTTTGATGGGGACAGTGTAGAGGGAGCTTTACTCTGTATCTAACCCCGTGCTGTACCTGTCCTGGGAGTGTTTGATGGGGACAGTGTAGAGGGAGCTTTACTCTGTATCTAACCCCGTGCTGTACCTGTCCTGCGAGTGTTTGATGGGGACAGTGAAGAGGGAGCTTTACTCTGTATCTAACCCCGTGCTGTACCTGTCCTGCGAGTGTTTGATGGGGACAGTGTAGAGGAAGATTTACTCTGTATCTAACCCCGTGCTGTACCTGTCCTGGGAGTGTTTGATGGGGACAGTGTAGAGGGAGCTTTACTCTGTACCTAACCCTGTGCTGTACTGTCCTGGAAGTGTTTGATGGGGACAGTGTAGAGGGAGCTTTACTCTGTATCTAACCCCGTGCTGTACCTGTCCTGGGAGTGTTTGATGGGGACAGTGTAGAGGGAGCTTAACTCTGTAACTAACCCCGTGCTGTACCTGTCCTGGGAGTGTTTGATGGGGACAGTGTAGAGTGAGCTTTACTCTGTATCAAACCCCGTGCTGTACCTGTCCTGGGAGTGTTTGATGGGGACAGTGTAGAGGGAGCTTTACTCTGTAACTAACCCCGTGCTGTACCTGTCCTGGGAGTGTTTGATGGGGACAGTGTAGAGGGAGCTTTACTCTGTATCTAACGCCGTGCTGTACCTGTCCTGGGAGTGTTTGATGGGGACAGTGTAGATGAAGCTTGGCTCTGTATCTAACACCGTGCTGTACCTGCCCTGGGAGTGTTTGATGGGGACAGTGTAGAGGGAGCTTTTCTCTGTATCTAACCCCGTGCTGTACCTGTCCTGGGAGTGTTTGATGGGGACAGTGTCGAGGGAGCTTTACTCTGTATCTAACCCCGTGCTGTACCTGTCCTGGGAGTGTTTGATGGGGACAGTGTAGAGGGAGCTTTACTCTGTACCTAACCCCGTGCTGTACCTGACCTGGGACTGTTTGATGGGGACAGTATAGAGGGAGCCTTACTCTGTATCTAACCCCGTGCTGTACCTGTCCTGGGAGTGTTTGATGGGGACAGTGTAGAGGGAGCCTTACTCTGAATCTAACCTCGTGCTGTACCTGTCCTGGGAGTGTTTGATGGGGACAGTGTAGAGTGAGCTTTACTCTGTATCAAACCCCGTGCTGTACCTGTCCTGGGAGTGTTTGATGGGGACAGTGTAGAGTGAGCTTTACTCTGTATCTAACCCCGTGCTGTACCTGTCCTGGGAGTGTTTGAGGGGGACAGTGCAGAGAGAGCTTTACTCTGTATCTAACCCCATGCTGTACCTGTCCTGGAAGTGTTTGATGGGGACAGTGTAGAGGGAACTTTACTCTGGATCTAACCTCGTGCTGTACCTGTCCTGGGAGCGTTTGATGGGGTCAGTGTAGAGGGAGCTTTACTCTGTATCTAACCCCGTGCTGTACCTGCCCTGGGAGTGGTTGATGGGGACAGTGTGGAGGGAGCTGTACTCTGGATCTAACCCCGTGCTGTGCCTGTCCCGGGAGTGTTTGATGGGGACAGTGTAGAGGGAGCTTTACTCTTTATCTAACCGGGTCCTGTACCTGTCCTGGGAGTGTTTGATGGGGACAGTGTAGAGGGAGCTTTACTCTGAATCTAACCCCGTGCTGTACCTGTCCTGGGCGTGTTTGGTGGGGACAGTGTAGAGGGAGCTTTACTCTGTATCTAACCCCGTGCTGTATCTGTCCTGGGAGTGTTTGATGGGGACAGTGTAGAGGGAGCTTTACTCTGTATCTAACCCCGTGCTGTACCTGTCCTGGGAGTGTTTGATGGGGACAGTGTAGAGGGAGCTTTACTTTGTATCTAACCCCGTGCTGTACCTGTCCTGGGAGTGTTTGATGGGGACAGTGTAGCGGGAGCTTTACTCTGGATCTAACCTCGTGCTGTACCTGTCCTGGGAGCGTTTGATGGGACAGTGTAGAAGGAGCTTTACTCTGTATCTAACCCCGTGCTGTACCTGTCCTGGGAGTGTTTGATGGGGACAGTGTAGAGGGAGCTTTACTCTGTATCTAACCGGGTGCTGTACCTGTCCTGGGAGTGTTTTATGGGGACAGTGTCGAGGGAGCTTTACTCTGTATCTAACCCCGTGCTGTACCTGTCCTGGGAGTGTTTGATGGGGACAGTGTAGAGGGCGCTTTACTCTGTATCTAACCCCGTGCTGTGCCTGTCCTGGGAGTGTTTGATGGGGACAGTGTAGAGGGAGCTTTACTCTGTATCTAACCCCGTGCTGTACCTTTCCTGGGAGTGTTTGATGGGGACAGTGTAGATGAAGCTTTACTCTGTATCTAACCCTGTGCTGTGCCTGTCCTGGGAGTGTTTGATGGGGACAGTGTAGAGGGAGCTTTACTCTGTATCTAACCCCGTGCTGTACCTTTCCTGGGAGTGTTTGATGGGGACAGTGTAGATGAAGCTTTACTCTGTATCTAACCCCGTGCTGTACCTGTCCTGGGAGTGTTTGATGGGGACAGTGTAGAGGGAGCTTTACTCTGTAACTAACCCCGTGCTGTACCTGTCCTGGGAGTGTTTGATGGGGACAGTGTAGAGGGAGCTTTACTCTGTATCTAACCCCGTGCTGTACCTGCCCTGGGAGTGTTTGATGAGGACAGTGTAGAGGGAGCTTTACTCTGTATCTAACGCCGTGCTGTACCTGTCCTGGGAGTGTTTGATGGGGACAGTGTAGAGGGAGCTTTACTCTGTATCTAACCCCGTGCTGTACCTGTCCTGGGAGTGTTTGATGGGGACAGTGTAGAGGGAGCTTTACTCTGTATCTAACCCCGTGCTGTACCTGTCCTGGGAGTGTTTGATGGGGACAGTGTAGAGGGAGCTTTACTCTGTATCTAACCCCGTGCTGTACCTGTCCTGCGAGTGTTTGATGGGGACAGTGAAGAGGGAGCTTTACTCTGTATCTAACCCCGTGCTGTACCTGTCCTGGGAGTGTTTGATGGGGACAGTGTAGAGGGAGCTTTACTCTGTATCTAACCCCGTGCTTTACGTGACCTGGAAGTGTTTGATGGGGACAGTATAGAGGGAGCCTTACTCTGTATCTAACGCCGTGCTGTACCTGTCCTGGGAGTGTTTGATGGGGACAGTGTCGAGGGAGCTTTACTCTGTATCTAACCCCGTGCTGTGCCTGTCCTGGGAGTGTTTGATGGGGACAGTGTAGAGGGAGCCTTACTCTGAATCTAACCCCGTGCTGTACCTGTCCTGGGAGTGTTTGATGCGGACAGTGTAGATGAAGCTTGACTCTGTATCTAACCCCGTGCTGTACCTGTCCTGGGAGTGTTTGATGGGGACAGTGTAGAGGGAGCTTTACTCTGTAACTAACCCCGTGCTGTAACTGTCCTGGGAGTGTTTGATGGGGACAGTGTAGAGGGAGCTTTACTCTGTATCTAACCCCGTGCTGTACCTGCCCTGGGAGTGTTTGATGAGGACAGTGTAGAGGGAGCTTTACTCTGTATCTAACGCCGTGCTGTACCTGTCCTGGGACTGTTTGATGGGGACAGTGTAGAGGGAGCTTTACTCTGTATCTAACCCCGTGCTGTACCTGTCCTGGGAGTGTTTGATGGGGACAGTGTAGAGGGAGCTTTACTCTGTATCTAACCCCGTGCTGTACCTGTCCTGGGAGTGTTTGATGGGGACAGTGTAGAGGGAGCTTTACTCTGTATCTAACCCCGTGCTGTACCTGTCCTGCGAGTGTTTGATGGGGACAGTGAAGAGGGAGCTTTACTCTGTATCTAACCCCGTGCTGTACCTGTCCTGCGAGTGTTTGATGGGGACAGTGTAGAGGAAGATTTACTCTGTATCTAACCCCGTGCTTTACCTGACCTGGAAGTGTTTGATGGGGACAGTATAGAGGGAGCCTTACTCTGTATCTAACGCCGTGCTGTACCTGTCCTGGGAGTGTTCGATGGGGACAGTGTCGAGGGAGCTATACTCTGTATCTAACCCCATGCTGTACCTGTCCTGGGAGTGTTTGATGGGGACAGTGTAGAGGGAGCTTTACTCTGTATCTAACCCCGTGCTGTACCTGTCCTGGGAGTGTTTGATGGGGACAGTGTAGAGGGAGCTTTACTCTGTAACTAACCCCGTGCTGTACCTGTCCTGGGAGTGTTTGATGGGGACAGTGTAGAGTGAGCTTTACTCTGTATCAAACCCCGTGCTGTACCTGTCCTGGGAGTGTTTGATGGGGACAGTGTAGAGGGAGCTTTACTCTGTAACTAACCCCGTGCTGTACCTGTCCTGGGAGTGTTTGATGGGGACAGTGTAGAGGGAGCTTTACTCTGTATCTAACGCCGTGCTGTACCTGTCCTGGGAGTGTTTGATGAGGACAGTGTAGAGGGAGCTTTACTCTGTATCTAACCCCGTGCTGTACCTGTCCTGGGAGTGTTTGATGGGGACAGTGTAGAGGGAGCTTTACTCTGTATCTAACCCCGTGCTGTACCTGTCCTGGGAGTGTTTGATGGGGACAGTGTAGAGGGAGCTTTACTCTGTATCTAACCCCGTGCTGTACCTGTCCTGGAAGTGTTTGATGGGGACAGTGTAGAGGGAGCTTTACTCTGTATCTAACCCCGTGCTGTACCTGTCCTGGGAGTGTTTGATGGGGACAGTGTAGAGGGAGCTTTACTCTGTAACTAACCCCGTGCTGTACCTGTCCTGGGAGTGTTTGATGGGGACAGTGTAGAGTGAGCTTTACTCTGTATCAAACCCCGTGCTGTACCTGTCCTGGGAGTGTTTGATGGGGACAGTGTAGAGGGAGCTTTACTCTGTAACTAACCCCGTGCTGTACCTGTCCTGGGAGTGTTTGATGGGGACAGTGTAGAGGGAGCTTTACTCTGTATCTAACGCCGTGCTGTACCTGTCCTGGGAGTGTTTGATGAGGACAGTGTAGAGGGAGCTTTACTCTGTATCTAACCCCGTGCTGTACCTGTCCTGGGAGTGTTTGATGGGGACAGTGTAGAGGGAGCTTTACTCTGTATCTAACCCCGTGCTGTACCTGTCCTGGGAGTGTTTGATGGGGACAGTGTAGAGGGAGCTTTACTCTGTATCTAACCCCGTGCTGTACCTGTCCTGGGAGTGTTTGATGGGGACAGTGTAGAGGGAGCTTTACTCTGTATCTAACCCCGTGCTGTACCTGTCCTGGGAGTGTTTGATGGGGACAGTGAAGAGGGAGCTTTACTCTGTATCTAACCCCGTGCTGTACCTGTCCTGGGAGTGTTTGATGGGGACAGTGAAGAGGGAGCTTTACTCTGTATCTAACCCCGTGCTGTACCTGTCCTGCGAGTGTTTGATGGGGACAGTGAAGAGGGAGCTTTACTCTGTATCTAACCCCGTGCTGTACCTGTCCTGCGAGTGTTTGATGGGGACAGTGAAGAGGGAGCTTTACTCTGTTTCTAACCCCGTGCTGTACCTGTCCTGGGAGTGTTTGATGGGGACAGTATAGAGGGAGCCTTAATCTGTATCTAACGCCGTGCTGTACCTGTCCTGGGAGTGTTTGATGGGGACAGTGTCGAGGGAGCTTTACTCTGTATCTAACCCCGTGCTGTGCCTGTCCTGGGAGTGTTTGATGGGGACCGTGTAGAGGGAGCCTTACTCTGAATCTAACCCCGTGCTGTACCTGTCCTGCGAGTGTTTGATGGGGACAGTGTAGAGGGAGCTTTACTCTGTATCTAACCCCGTGCTGTACCTGTCCTGGGAGTGTTTGATGGGGACAGTTTAGAGGGAGTTTTACTCTGTATCTAACCCCGTGCTGTACCTGTCCTGGGAGTGTTTGATGGGGACAGTGTAGAGGGAGCTTTACTCTGTACCTAACCCTGTGCTGTACTGTCCTGGAAGTGTTTGATGGGGACAGTGTAGAGGGAGCTTTACTCTGTATCTAACCCCGTGCTGTACCTGTCCTGGGAGTGTTTGATGGGGACAGTGTAGAGGGAGCTTTACTCTGTATCTAACCCCGTGCTCTACCTGTCCTGGGAGTGTTTGATGGGGACAGTGTAGAGTGAGCTTTACTCTGTATCAAACCCCGTGCTGTACCTGTCCTGGGAGTGTTTGATGGGGACAGTGTAGAGGGAGCTTTACTCTGTATCTAACCCCGTGCTGTACCTGTCCTGGGATTGTTTGATGGGCAAAGTGTAGAGGGAGCTTTACTCTGTATCTAACCCCGTGCTGTACCTGCCCTGGGAGTGTTTGAGGGGGACAGTGCAGAGAGAGCTTTACTCTGTATCTAACCCCATGCTGTACCTGTCCTGGGAGTTTTTGATGGGGACAGTGTAGAGGGAACTTTACTCTGGATCTAACCTCGTGCTGTACCTGCCCTGGGAGCGTTTGATGGGGACAGTGTAGAGGGAGCCTTACTCTGTATCTAACCTCGTGCTGTACCTGTCCTGGGAGTGTTTAATCGGGTCAGTGTAGAGGGAGCTTTACTCTGAATCTAACCCCGTGCTGTACCTGCCCTGGGAGTGTTTGATGGGGACAGTGTGGAGGGAGCTGTACTCTGGATCTAACCCCGTGCTGTACCTGTCCTGGGAGTGTTTGATGGGGACAGTGTAGAGGGAGCTTTACTCTGTATCTAACCCCGTGCTGTACCTGTCCTGGAGTGTTTGATGGGGACAGTGTCGAGGGAGCTTTACTCTGTATCTAACCCCGTGCTGTACCTGTCCTGGGAGTGTTTGATGGGACAGTGTAGAGGGAGCTTTACTCAGTATCTAACCCCGTGCTGTACCTGTCCTGGGATTGTTTGATGGGGACAGTGTAGAGGGAGCTTTACTCTGTATCTAACCCCGTGCTGTACCTGTCCTGGGAGTGTTTGATGGGGACAGTGTAGAGGGAGCTTTACTCTGTATCTAACCCCGTGCTGTACCTGTCCTGGGAGTGTTTGATGGGACAGTGTAGAGGGAGCTTTACTCTGTATCTAACCCCGTGCTGTACCTGTCCTGGGAGTCTTTGATGGGGACAGTGTAGAGGGAACTTTACTCTGTATCTAACCCCGTGCTGTACCTGTCCTGGGAGTGTTTGATGGGGACAGTGTAGGGGGAGCTTTACTCTCTATCTAACCCCGTGCTGTACCTGTCCTGGGAGTGTTTGATGGGGACAGTGTAGAGGGAGCTTTACTCTGTATCTAACCCCGTGCTGTGCCTGTCCTGGGAGTGTTTGATGGGGACGGTGTAGAGGGAGCTTTACTCTGTATCTAATCCCGTGCTGTACCTGTCCTGGGAGTGTTTGATGGGGACAGTGTAGAGGGAGCTTTACTCTGTATCTAACCCCGTGCTGTACCTGTCCTGGGAGTGTTTGATGGGGACAGTGTAGAGAGAGCTTTACTCTGTATCTAACCCCGGGCTGTACCTGTCCTGGGAGTGGTTGATGGGGACAGTGTAGATGAAGCTTGACTCTGTATCTAACCCCGTGCTGTACCTGTCCTGGGTGTGTTTGATGGGGACAGTGTAGAGGGAGCTTTACTCTGTATCTAACCCCGTGCTGTACCTGTCCTGGGAGTGTTTGATGGGGACAGTGTAGAGGGAGCTTTACTCTGTATCTAACCCCGTGCTGTACCTGTCCTGGGAGTGTTTGATGGGGACAGTGTAGAGGGAGCTTTACTCTGTATCTAACCCCGTGCTGTACCTGTCCTGGGATTGTTTGATGGGGACAGGGAGCTTTACTCTGTATCTAACCCCGTGCTGTACCTGCCCTGGGAGTGTTTGATGGGGACAGTGTAGATGGAGCTTTACTCTGTATCTAACCCCGTGCTGTACCTGCCCTGGGAGTGTTTGATGGGGACAGTGTAGAGGGAGCTTTACTCTGTATCTAACCCCGTGCTGTACCTGTCCTGGCAGTGTTTGATGGGGACAGTGTAGAGGGAGCTTTACTCTGTATCTAACCCCGTGCTGTACCTGTCCTGGGAGTGTTTGATGGGACAGTGTAGAGGGAGCTTTACTCTGTATCTAACCCCGTGCTGTACCTGTCCTGGGAGTGTTTGATGGGGACAGTGTAGAGGGAGCTTTACTCTGTATCTAACCACGTGCTGTACCTGTCCTGGGAGTGTTTGATGGGGACAGTGTAGAGGGAGCTTTACTCTGTATCTAACCCCGTGCTGTACCTGTCCTGGGAGTGTTTGATGGGACAGTGTAGAGGGAGCTTTACTCTGTATCTAACCCCGTGCTGTACCTGTCCTGGGAGTGTTTGATGGGGACAGTGTAGAGGGAGCTTTACTCTGTATCTAACCCCGTGCTGTACCTGTCCTGGGAGTGTTTGATGGGGACAGTGTAGAGGGAGCTTTACTCTGTATCTAACCCCGTGCTGTACCTGTCCTGGGAGTGTTTGATGGGGAATGTGTAGAGGGAGCTTTACTCTGTATCTAACCCCGTGCTGTACCTGTCCTTGGAGTGTTTGATGGGACAGTGTGGAGGGAGCTTTACTCTGTATCTAACCCCGTGCTGTACCTGCCCTGGGAGTGTTTGATGGGACAGTTTAGAGGGAGCTTTACTCAGTATCTAACCCCGTGCTGTACCTGTCCTGGGAGTGTTTGATGGGGACAGTGTAGAGGGAGCTTTACTCTGTATCTAACCCCGTGCTGTACCTGTCCTGGGAGTGTTTAATGGGGACAGTGTAGAGGGAGCTTTACTCTGTATCTAACCCCGTGCTGTACCTGTCCTGGGAGTGTTTGATGGGGACAGTGTAGAGGGAGCTTTACTCTGTATCTAACCCCGTGCTGTGCCTGTCCTGGGAGTGTTTGATTGGGACGGTGTAGAGGGAGCTTTACTCTGTATCTTACCCCGTGCTGTACCTGTCCTGGGAGTGTTTGATGGGGACAGTGTAGAGGGAGCTTTACTCTGGATCTAACCCCGTGCTGTACCTGTAATGTGAGTGTTTGATGGGGACAGTGTAGAGGGAGCGTTACTCTGTATCTAACCCCGGGCTGTACCTGTCCTGGGAGTGGTTGATGGGGACAGTGTAGATGAAGCTTGAGTCTGTATCTAACCCCGTGCTGTACCTGTCCTGGGTGTGTTTGATGGGGACAGTGTAGAGGGAGCTTTACTCTGTATCCAACCCCGTGCTGTACCTGTCCTGGGAGTGTTTGATGGGGACAGTGTAGAGGGACCTTTACTCTGTATCTAACCCTGTGCTGTACCTGTCCTGGGAGTGTTTGATGGGGACAGTGTAGAGGGAGCTTTACTCTGTATCTAACCCCGTGCTGTACCTGTCCTGGGAGTGTTTGATGGGGACAGTGTAGAGGGAGCTTTACTCTGTATCTAACCCCGTGCTGTACCTGTCCTGGGATTGTTTGATGGGGACAGGGAGCTTTACTCTGTATCTAACCCCGTGCTGTACCTGCCCTGGGAGTGTTTGATGGGGACAGTGTAGAGGGAGCTTTACTCTGTATCTAACCCCGTGCTGTACCTGCCCTGGGAGTGTTTGATGGGGACAGTGTAGAGGGAGCTTTACTCTGTATCTAACCCCGTGCTGTACCTGTCCTGGCAGTGTTTGATGGGGACAGTGTAGAGGGAGCTTTACTCTGTATCTAACCCCGTGCTGTACCTGTCCTGGGAGTGTTTGATGGGACAGTGTAGAGGGAGCTTTACTCTGTATCTAACCCCGTGCTGTACCTGTCCTGGGAGTGTTTGATGGGGACAGTGTAGAGGGAGCTTTACTCTGTATCTAACCACGTGCTGTACCTGTCCTGGGAGTGGTTGATGGGGACAGTGTAGATGAAGCTTGACTCTGTATCTAACCCCGTGCTGTACCTGTCCTGGGTGTGTTTGATGGGGACAGTGTAGAGGGAGCTTTACTCTGTATCTAACCCCGTGCTGTACCTGTCCTGGGAGTGTTTGATGGGGACAGTGTAGAGGGACCTTTACTCTGTATCTAACCCTGTGCTGTACCTGTCCTGGGAGTGTTTGATGGGGACAGTGTAGAGGGAGCTTTACTCTGTATCTAACCCCGTGCTGTACCTGCCCTGGGAGTGTTTGATGGGGACAGTGTAGAGGGAGCTTTACTCTGTATCTAACCCCGTGCTGTACCTGCCCTGGGAGTGTTTGATGGGGACAGTGTAGAGGGAGCTTTACTCTGTATCTAACCCCGTGCTGTACCTGTCCTGTCAGTGTTTGATGGGGACAGTGTAGAGGGAGCTTTACTCTGTATCTAACCCCGTGCTGTACCTGTCCTGGGAGTGTTTGATGGGACAGTGTAGAGGGAGCTTTACTCTGTATCTAACCCCGTGCTGTACCTGTCCTGGGAGTGTTTGATGGGGACAGTGTAGAGGGAGCTTTACTCTGTATCTAACCACGTGCTGTACCTGTCCTGGGAGTGTTTGATGGGGACAGTGTAGAGGGAGCTTTACTCTGTATCTAACCCCGTGCTGTACCTGTCCTGGGAGTGTTTGATGGGACAGTGTAGAGGGAGCTTTACTCTGTATCTAACCCCGTGCTGTACCTGTCCTGGGAGTGTTTGATGGGGACAGTGTAGAGTGAGCTTTACTCTGTATCTAACCCCGTGCTGTACCTGTCCTGGGAGTGTTTGATGGGGAATGTGTAGAGGGAGCTTTACTCTGTATCTAACCCCGTGCTGTACCTGTCCTTGGAGTGTTTGATGGGACAGTGTGGAGGGAGCTTTACTCTGTATCTAACCCCGTGCTGTACCTGCCCTGGGAGTGTTTGATGGGACAGTTTAGAGGGAGCTTTACTCAGTATCTAACCCCGTGCTGTACCTGTCCTGGGAGTGTTTGATGGGGACAGTGTAGAGGGAGCTTTACTCTGTATCTAACCCCGTGCTGTACCTGTCCTGGGAGTGTTTCATGGGGACAGTGTAGAAGGAGCTTTACTCTGTATCTAACCCCGTGCTGTACCTGTCCTGGGAGTGTTTGATGGGGACAGTGTAGAGGGAGCTTTACTCTGGATCTAACCCCGTGCTGTACCTGTCCTGTGAGTGTTTGATGGGGACAGTGTAGAGGGAGCTTTACTCTGTATCTAACCCCGGGCTGTACCTGTCCTGGGAGTGGTTGAAGGGGACAGTGTAGAGGGAGCTTTACTCTGTATCTAACCCCGTGCTGTGCCTGTCCTGGGAGTGTTTGATTGGGACGGTGTAGAGGGAGCTTTACTCTGTATCTTACCCCGTGCTGTACCTGTCCTGGGAGTGTTTGATGGGGACAGTGTAGAGGGAGCTTTACTCTGGATCTAACCCCGTGCTGTACCTGTCCTGTGAGTGTTTGATGGGGACAGTGTAGAGGGAGCGTTACTCTGTATCTAACCCCGGGCTGTACCTGTCCTGGGAGTGGTTGATGGGGACAGTGTAGATGAAGCTTGACTCTGTATCTAACCCCGTGCTGTACCTGTCCTGGGTGTGTTTGATGGGGACAGTGTAGAGGGAGCTTTACTCTGTATCCAACCCCGTGCTGTACCTGTCCTGGGAGTGTTTGATGGGGACAGTGTAGAGGGACCTTTACTCTGTATCTAACCCTGTGCTGTACCTGTCCTGGGAGTGTTTGATGGGGACAGTGTAGAGGGACCTTTACTCTGTATTTAACCCCGTGCTGTACCTGTCCTGGGAGTGTTTGATGGGGACAGTGTAGAGGGAGCTTTACTCTGTATCCAACCCCGTGCTGTACCTGTCCTGGGAGTGTTTGATGGGGACAGTGTAGAGGGAGCTTTACTCTGTATCTAACCCTGTGCTGTACCTGTCCTGGGAGTGTTTGATGGGGACAGTGTAGAGGGACCTTTACTCTGTATTTAACCCCGTGCTGTACCTGTCCTGGGAGTGTTTGATGGGGACAGTGTAGAGGGAGCTTTACTCTGTATCTAACCCCGTGCTGTACCTGTCCTGGGAGTGTTTGATGGGGACAGTGTAGAGGGAGCTTTACTCTGTATCTAACCCCGTGCTGTAACTGTCCTGGGAGTGTTTGATGGGGACAGTGTAGAGGGAGCTTTACTCTGTATCTAACCCCGTGCTGTGCCTGTCCTGGGAGTGTTTGATGGGGACAGTGTAGAGGGAGCTTTACTCTGTATCTAACCCCGTGCTGTGCCTGTCCTGGGAGTGTTTGATGGGGACAGTGTAGAGGGAGCTTTACTCTGTATCTAACCCCGTGCTGTACCTGTCCTGGGAGTGTTTGATGGGGACAGTGTAGAGGGAGCTTTACTCTGTATCTAATCCCGTGCTGTACCTGTCCTGGGAGTGTTTGATGGGGACAGTGTAGAGGGAGCTTTACTCTGTATCGAACCCCGTGCTATACCTGTCCTGCGAGTGTTTGATGGGGTCAGTGAAGAGGGAGCTTTACTCTGTATCTAACCCCGTGCTGTACCTGTCCTGCGAGTGTTTGATGGGGACAGTGTAGAGGGAGCTTTACTCTGTATCTAACCCCGTGCTGTACCTGTCCTGGGCGTGTTTGATGGGTACAGTGTAGAGGGAGCTTTATTCTGTATCTAACCCCGTGCTGTACCTGTCCTGGGAGTGTTTGATGGGGTCAGTGTAGAGGGAGCTTTACTCTGTTTGTAACCCCGTGCTCTACCTGTCCTGGGAGTGTTTGATGGGGACAGTGTAGAGGGTGCTTTACTCTGTATCTAACCCCGTGCTGTACCTGTCCTGGGAGTGTTTGATGGGGACAGTGTAGAGGGAGCTTTACTCTGTATCTAACCCCGTGCTGTACCTGTCCTGGGAGTGTTTGATGAGGACAGTGTAGAGGGTGCTTTACTCTGTATCTAATCCCGTGCTGTACCTGTCCTGGGAGTGTTTGATGGGGACAGTGTAGAGGGAGCTTTACTCTGTATCTAACCCCGTGCTGTACCTGTCCTGGGTGTGTTTGATGGGGACAGTGTAGAGGGAGCTTTACTCTGTATCTAACCTCGTGCTGTACCTGTCCTGGGAGTGCTTGATGGGGACAGTGTAGAGGGAGATTTACTCTGTATCTAACCCCGTGCTGTACCTGTCCTGGGAGTGTTTGATGGGGGACAGTGTAGAGGGAGCTTTACTCTGTATCTAACCCCGTGCTGTACCTGTCCTGGGAGTGTTTGATGGGGACAGTGTAGAGGGAGCTTTACTCTGTATCTAACCCCGTGCTGTACCTGTCCTGGGAGTGTTTGATGGGGAATGTGTAGAGGGAGCTTTACTCTGTATCTAACCCCGTGCTGTACCTGTCCTGGGAGTGTTTGATGGGACAGTGTGGAGGGAGCTTTACTCTGTATCTAACCCCGTGCTGTACCTGTCCTGGGAGTGTTTGATGGGACAGTTTAGAGGGAGCTTTACTCAGTATCTAACCCCGTGCTGTACCTGTCCTGGGAGTGTTTGATGGGGACAGTGTAGAGGGAGCTTTACTCTGTATCTAACCCCGTGCTGTACCTGTCCTGGGAGTGTTTAATGGGGACAGTGTAGAGGGAGCTTTACTCTGTATCTAACCCCGTGCTGTACCTGTCCTGGGAGTGTTTGATGGGGACAGTGTAGAGGGAGCTTTACTCTGTATCTAACCCCGTGCTGTGCCTGTCCTGGGAGTGTTTGATTGGGACGGTGTAGAGGGAGCTTTACTCTGTATCTTACCCCGTGCTGTACCTGTCCTGGGAGTGTTTGATGGGGACAGTGTAGAGGGAGCTTTACTCTGGATCTAACCCCGTGCTGTACCTGTCCTGTGAGTGTTTGATGGGGACAGTGTAGAGGGAGCGTTACTCTGTATCTAACCCCGGGCTGTACCTGTCCTGGGAGTGGTTGATGGGGACAGTGTAGATGAAGCTTGACTCTGTATCTAACCCCGTGCTGTACCTGTCCTGGGAGTGTTTGATGGGGACAGTGTAGAGGGAGCTTTACTCTGTATCTAACGCCGTGCTGTACCTGTCCTGGGAGTGTTTGATGGGGACAGTGTAGATGAAGCTTGGCTCTGTATCTAACACCGTGCTGTACCTGCCCTGGGAGTGTTTGATGGGGACAGTGTAGAGGGAGCTTTTCTCTGTATCTAACCCCGTGCTGTACCTGTCCTGGGAGTGTTTGATGGGGACAGTGTCGAGGGAGCTTTACTCTGTATCTAACCCCGTGCTGTACCTGTCCTGGGAGTGTTTGATGGGGACAGTGTAGAGGGAGCTTTACTCTGTACCTAACCCCGTGCTGTACCTGACCTGGGACTGTTTGATGGGGACAGTATAGAGGGAGCCTTACTCTGTATCTAACCCCGTGCTGTACCTGTCCTGGGAGTGTTTGATGGGGACAGTGTAGAGGGAGCCTTACTCTGAATCTAACCTCGTGCTGTACCTGTCCTGGGAGTGTTTGATGGGGACAGTGTAGAGTGAGCTTTACTCTGTATCAAACCCCGTGCTGTACCTGTCCTGGGAGTGTTTGATGGGGACAGTGTAGAGTGAGCTTTACTCTGTATCTAACCCCGTGCTGTACCTGTCCTGGGAGTGTTTGAGGGGGACAGTGCAGAGAGAGCTTTACTCTGTATCTAACCCCATGCTGTACCTGTCCTGGGAGTGTTTGATGGGGACAGTGTAGAGGGAACTTTACTCTGGATCTAACCTCGTGCTGTACCTGTCCTGGGAGCGTTTGATGGGGTCAGTGTAGAGGGAGCTTTACTCTGTATCTAACCCCGTGCTGTACCTGCCCTGGGAGTGGTTGATGGGGACAGTGTGGAGGGAGCTGTACTCTGGATCTAACCCCGTGCTGTGCCTGTCCCGGGAGTGTTTGATGGGGACAGTGTAGAGGGAGCTTTACTCTTTATCTAACCGGGTCCTGTACCTGTCCTGGGAGTGTTTGATGGGGACAGTGTAGAGGGAGCTTTACTCTGAATCTAACCCCGTGCTGTACCTGTCCTGGGCGTGTTTGGTGGGGACAGTGTAGAGGGAGCTTTACTCTGTATCTAACCCCGTGCTGTATCTGTCCTGGGAGTGTTTGATGGGGACAGTGTAGAGGGAGCTTTACTCTGTATCTAACCCCGTGCTGTACCTGTCCTGGGAGTGTTTGATGGGGACAGTGTAGAGGGAGCTTTACTTTGTATCTAACCCCGTGCTGTACCTGTCCTGGGAGTGTTTGATGGGGACAGTGTAGCGGGAGCTTTACTCTGGATCTAACCTCGTGCTGTACCTGTCCTGGGAGCGTTTGATGGGACAGTGTAGAAGGAGCTTTACTCTGTATCTAACCCCGTGCTGTACCTGTCCTGGGAGTGTTTGATGGGGACAGTGTAGAGGGAGCTTTACTCTGTATCTAACCGGGTGCTGTACCTGTCCTGGGAGTGTTTTATGGGGACAGTGTCGAGGGAGCTTTACTCTGTATCTAACCCCGTGCTGTACCTGTCCTGGGAGTGTTTGATGGGGACAGTGTAGAGGGCGCTTTACTCTGTATCTAACCCCGTGCTGTGCCTGTCCTGGGAGTGTTTGATGGGGACAGTGTAGAGGGAGCTTTACTCTGTATCTAACCCCGTGCTGTACCTTTCCTGGGAGTGTTTGATGGGGACAGTGTAGATGAAGCTTTACTCTGTATCTAACCCTGTGCTGTGCCTGTCCTGGGAGTGTTTGATGGGGACAGTGTAGAGGGAGCTTTACTCTGTATCTAACCCCGTGCTGTACCTTTCCTGGGAGTGTTTGATGGGGACAGTGTAGATGAAGCTTTACTCTGTATCTAACCCCGTGCTGTACCTGTCCTGGGAGTGTTTGATGGGGACAGTGTAGAGGGAGCTTTACTCTGTAACTAACCCCGTGCTGTACCTGTCCTGGGAGTGTTTGATGGGGACAGTGTAGAGGGAGCTTTACTCTGTATCTAACCCCGTGCTGTACCTGCCCTGGGAGTGTTTGATGAGGACAGTGTAGAGGGAGCTTTACTCTGTATCTAACGCCGTGCTGTACCTGTCCTGGGAGTGTTTGATGGGGACAGTGTAGAGGGAGCTTTACTCTGTATCTAACCCCGTGCTGTACCTGTCCTGGGAGTGTTTGATGGGGACAGTGTAGAGGGAGCTTTACTCTGTATCTAACCCCGTGCTGTACCTGTCCTGGGAGTGTTTGATGGGGACAGTGTAGAGGGAGCTTTACTCTGTATCTAACCCCGTGCTGTACCTGTCCTGTGAGTGTTTGATGGGGACAGTGAAGAGGGAGCTTTACTCTGTATCTAACCCCGTGCTGTACCTGTCCTGGGAGTGTTTGATGGGGACAGTGTAGAGGGAGCTTTACTCTGTATCTAACCCCGTGCTTTACGTGACCTGGAAGTGTTTGATGGGGACAGTATAGAGGGAGCCTTACTCTGTATCTAACGCCGTGCTGTACCTGTCCTGGGAGTGTTTGATGGGGACAGTGTCGAGGGAGCTTTACTCTGTATCTAACCCCGTGCTGTGCCTGTCCTGGGAGTGTTTGATGGGGACAGTGTAGAGGGAGCCTTACTCTGAATCTAACCCCGTGCTGTACCTGTCCTGGGAGTGTTTGATGCGGACAGTGTAGATGAAGCTTGACTCTGTATCTAACCCCGTGCTGTACCTGTCCTGGGAGTGTTTGATGGGGACAGTGTAGAGGGAGCTTTACTCTGTAACTAACCCCGTGCTGTAACTGTCCTGGGAGTGTTTGATGGGGACAGTGTAGAGGGAGCTTTACTCTGTATCTAACCCCGTGCTGTACCTGCCCTGGGAGTGTTTGATGAGGACAGTGTAGAGGGAGCTTTACTCTGTATCTAACGCCGTGCTGTACCTGTCCTGGGACTGTTTGATGGGGACAGTGTAGAGGGAGCTTTACTCTGTATCTAACCCCGTGCTGTACCTGTCCTGGGAGTGTTTGATGGGGACAGTGTAGAGGGAGCTTTACTCTGTATCTAACCCCGTGCTGTACCTGTCCTGGGAGTGTTTGATGGGGACAGTGTAGAGGGAGCTTTACTCTGTATCTAACCCCGTGCTGTACCTGTCCTGCGAGTGTTTGATGGGGACAGTGAAGAGGGAGCTTTACTCTGTATCTAACCCCGTGCTGTACCTGTCCTGCGAGTGTTTGACGGGGACAGTGTAGAGGAAGATTTACTCTGTATCTAACCCCGTGCTTTACCTGACCTGGAAGTGTTTGATGGGGACAGTATAGAGGGAGCCTTACTCTGTATCTAACGCCGTGCTGTACCTGTCCTGGGAGTGTTCGATGGGGACAGTGTCGAGGGAGCTATACTCTGTATCTAACCCCATGCTGTACCTGTCCTGGGAGTGTTTGATGGGGACAGTGTAGAGGGAGCTTTACTCTGTATCTAACCCCGTGCTGTACCTGTCCTGGGAGTGTTTGATGGGGACAGTGTAGAGGGAGCTTTACTCTGTAACTAACCCCGTGCTGTACCTGTCCTGGGAGTGTTTGATGGGGACAGTGTAGAGTGAGCTTTACTCTGTATCAAACCCCGTGCTGTACCTGTCCTGGGAGTGTTTGATGGGGACAGTGTAGAGGGAGCTTTACTCTGTAACTAACCCCGTGCTGTACCTGTCCTGGGAGTGTTTGATGGGGACAGTGTAGAGGGAGCTTTACTCTGTATCTAACGCCGTGCTGTACCTGTCCTGGGAGTGTTTGATGAGGACAGTGTAGAGGGAGCTTTACTCTGTATCTAACCCCGTGCTGTACCTGTCCTGGGAGTGTTTGATGGGGACAGTGTAGAGGGAGCTTTACTCTGTATCTAACCCCGTGCTGTACCTGTCCTGGGAGTGTTTGATGGGGACAGTGTAGAGGGAGCTTTACTCTGTATCTAACCCCGTGCTGTACCTGTCCTGGAAGTGTTTGATGGGGACAGTGTAGAGGGAGCTTTACTCTGTATCTAACCCCGTGCTGTACCTGTCCTGGGAGTGTTTGATGGGGACAGTGTAGAGGGAGCTTTACTCTGTAACTAACCCCGTGCTGTTCCATGCACTGGGAGTGTTTGATGGGGACAGTGTAGAGTGAGCTTTACTCTGTATCAAACCCCGTGCTGTACCTGTCCTGGGAGTGTTTGATGGGGACAGTGTAGAGGGAGCTTTACTCTGTAACTAACCCCGTGCTGTACCTGTCCTGGGAGTGTTTGATGGGGACAGTGTAGAGGGAGCTTTACTCTGTATCTAACGCCGTGCTGTACCTGTCCTGGGAGTGTTTGATGAGGACAGTGTAGAGGGAGCTTTACTCTGTATCTAACCCCGTGCTGTACCTGTCCTGGGAGTGTTTGATGGGGACAGTGTAGAGGGAGCTTTACTCTGTATCTAACCCCGTGCTGTACCTGTCCTGGGAGTGTTTGATGGGGACAGTGTAGAGGGAGCTTTACTCTGTATCTAACCCCGTGCTGTACCTGTCCTGGGAGTGTTTGATGGGGACAGTGTAGAGGGAGCTTTACTCTGTATCTAACCCCGTGCTGTACCTGTCCTGGGAGTGTTTGATGGGGACAGTGAAGAGGGAGCTTTACTCTGTATCTAACCCCGTGCTGTACCTGTCCTGGGAGTGTTTGATGGGGACAGTGAAGAGGGAGCTTTACTCTGTATCTAACCCCGTGCTGTACCTGTCCTGCGAGTGTTTGATGGGGACAGTGAAGAGGGAGCTTTACTCTGTATCTAACCCCGTGCTGTACCTGTCCTGCGAGTGTTTGATGGGGACAGTGAAGAGGGAGCTTTACTCTGTTTCTAACCCCGTGCTGTACCTGTCCTGGGAGTGTTTGATGGGGACAGTATAGAGGGAGCCTTAATCTGTATCTAACGCCGTGCTGTACCTGTCCTGGGAGTGTTTGATGGGGACAGTGTCGAGGGAGCTTTACTCTGTATCTAACCCCGTGCTGTGCCTGTCCTGGGAGTGTTTGATGGGGACCGTGTAGAGGGAGCCTTACTCTGAATCTAACCCCGTGCTGTACCTGTCCTGCGAGTGTTTGATGGGGACAGTGTAGAGGGAGCTTTACTCTGTATCTAACCCCGTGCTGTACCTGTCCTGGGAGTGTTTGATGGGGACAGTTTAGAGGGAGTTTTACTCTGTATCTAACCCCGTGCTGTACCTGTCCTGGGAGTGTTTGATGGGGACAGTGTAGAGGGAGCTTTACTCTGTACCTAACCCTGTGCTGTACTGTCCTGGAAGTGTTTGATGGGGACAGTGTAGAGGGAGCTTTACTCTGTATCTAACCCCGTGCTGTACCTGTCCTGGGAGTGTTTGATGGGGACAGTGTAGAGGGAGCTTTACTCTGTATCTAACCCCGTGCTCTACCTGTCCTGGGAGTGTTTGATGGGGACAGTGTAGAGTGAGCTTTACTCTGTATCAAACCCCGTGCTGTACCTGTCCTGGGAGTGTTTGATGGGGACAGTGTAGAGGGAGCTTTACTCTGTATCTAACCCCGTGCTGTACCTGTCCTGGGATTGTTTGATGGGCAAAGTGTAGAGGGAGCTTTACTCTGTATCTAACCCCGTGCTGTACCTGCCCTGGGAGTGTTTGAGGGGGACAGTGCAGAGAGAGCTTTACTCTGTATCTAACCCCATGCTGTACCTGTCCTGGGAGTTTTTGATGGGGACAGTGTAGAGGGAACTTTACTCTGGATCTAACCTCGTGCTGTACCTGCCCTGGGAGCGTTTGATGGGGACAGTGTAGAGGGAGCCTTACTCTGTATCTAACCTCGTGCTGTACCTGTCCTGGGAGTGTTTAATCGGGTCAGTGTAGAGGCAGCTTTACTCTGAATCTAACCCCGTGCTGTACCTGCCCTGGGAGTGTTTGATGGGGACAGTGTGGAGGGAGCTGTACTCTGGATCTAACCCCGTGCTGTACCTGTCCTGGGAGTGTTTGATGGGGACAGTGTAGAGGGAGCTTTACTCTGTATCTAACCCCGTGCTGTACCTGTCCTGGAGTGTTTGATGGGGACAGTGTCGAGGGAGCTTTACTCTGTATCTAACCCCGTGCTGTACCTGTCCTGGGAGTGTTTGATGGGACAGTGTAGAGGGAGCTTTACTCAGTATCTAACCCCGTGCTGTACCTGTCCTGGGATTGTTTGATGGGGACAGTGTAGAGGGAGCTTTACTCTGTATCTAACCCCGTGCTGTACCTGTCCTGGGAGTGTTTGATGGGGACAGTGTAGAGGGAGCTTTACTCTGTATCTAACCCCGTGCTGTACCTGTCCTGGGAGTGTTTGATGGGACAGTGTAGAGGGAGCTTTACTCTGTATCTAACCCCGTGCTGTACCTGTCCTGGGAGTCTTTGATGGGGACAGTGTAGAGGGAACTTTACTCTGTATCTAACCCCGTGCTGTACCTATCCTTGGAGTGTTTGATGGGGACAGTGTAGGGGGAGCTTTACTCTCTATCTAACCCCGTGCTGTACCTGTCCTGGGAGTGTTTGATGGGGACAGTGTAGAGGGAGCTTTACTCTGTATCTAACCCCGTGCTGTGCCTGTCCTGGGAGTGTTTGATGGGGACGGTGTAGAGGGAGCTTTACTCTGTATCTAATCCCGTGCTGTACCTGTCCTGGGAGTGTTTGATGGGGACAGTGTAGAGGGAGCTTTACTCTGTATCTAACCCCGTGCTGTACCTGTCCTGGGAGTGTTTGATGGGGACAGTGTAGAGAGAGCTTTACTCTGTATCTAACCCCGGGCTGTACCTGTCCTGGGAGTGGTTGATGGGGACAGTGTAGATGAAGCTTGACTCTGTATCTAACCCCGTGCTGTACCTGTCCTGGGTGTGTTTGATGGGGACAGTGTAGAGGGAGCTTTACTCTGTATCTAACCCCGTGCTGTACCTGTCCTGGGAGTGTTTGATGGGGACAGTGTAGAGGGAGCTTTACTCTGTATCTAACCCCGTGCTGTACCTGTCCTGGGAGTGTTTGATGGGGACAGTGTAGAGGGAGCTTTACTCTGTATCTAACCCCGTGCTGTACCTGTCCTGGGATTGTTTGATGGGGACAGGGAGCTTTACTCTGTATCTAACCCCGTGCTGTACCTGCCCTGGGAGTGTTTGATGGGGACAGTGTAGATGGAGCTTTACTCTGTATCTAACCCCGTGCTGTACCTGCCCTGGGAGTGTTTGATGGGGACAGTGTAGAGGGAGCTTTACTCTGTATCTAACCCCGTGCTGTACCTGTCCTGGCAGTGTTTGATGGGGACAGTGTAGAGGGAGCTTTACTCTGTATCTAACCCCGTGCTGTACCTGTCCTGGGAGTGTTTGATGGGACAGTGTAGAGGGAGCTTTACTCTGTATCTAACCCCGTGCTGTACCTGTCCTGGGAGTGTTTGATGGGGACAGTGTAGAGGGAGCTTTACTCTGTATCTAACCACGTGCTGTACCTGTCCTGGGAGTGTTTGATGGGGACAGTGTAGAGGGAGCTTTACTCTGTATCTAACCCCGTGCTGTACCTGTCCTGGGAGTGTTTGATGGGACAGTGTAGAGGGAGCTTTACTCTGTATCTAACCCCGTGCTGTACCTGTCCTGGGAGTGTTTGATGGGGACAGTGTAGAGGGAGCTTTACTCTGTATCTAACCCCGTGCTGTACCTGTCCTGGGAGTGTTTGATGGGGACAGTGTAGAGGGAGCTTTACTCTGTATCTAACCCCGTGCTGTACCTGTCCTGGGAGTGTTTGATGGGGAATGTGTAGAGGGAGCTTTACTCTGTATCTAACCCCGTGCTGTACCTGTCCTTGGAGTGTTTGATGGGACAGTGTGGAGGGAGCTTTACTCTGTATCTAACCCCGTGCTGTACCTGCCCTGGGAGTGTTTGATGGGACAGTTTAGAGGGAGCTTTACTCAGTATCTAACCCCGTGCTGTACCTGTCCTGGGAGTGTTTGATGGGGACAGTGTAGAGGGAGCTTTACTCTGTATCTAACCCCGTGCTGTACCTGTCCTGGGAGTGTTTAATGGGGACAGTGTAGAGGGAGCTTTACTCTGTATCTAACCCCGTGCTGTACCTGTCCTGGGAGTGTTTGATGGGGACAGTGTAGAGGGAGCTTTACTCTGTATCTAACCCCGTGCTGTGCCTGTCCTGGGAGTGTTTGATTGGGACGGTGTAGAGGGAGCTTTACTCTGTATCTTACCCCGTGCTGTACCTGTCCTGGGAGTGTTTGATGGGGACAGTGTAGAGGGAGCTTTACTCTGGATCTAACCCCGTGCTGTACCTGTAATGTGAGTGTTTGATGGGGACAGTGTAGAGGGAGCGTTACTCTGTATCTAACCCCGGGCTGTACCTGTCCTGGGAGTGGTTGATGGGGACAGTGTAGATGAAGCTTGAGTCTGTATCTAACCCCGTGCTGTACCTGTCCTGGGTGTGTTTGATGGGGACAGTGTAGAGGGAGCTTTACTCTGTATCCAACCCCGTGCTGTACCTGTCCTGGGAGTGTTTGATGGGGACAGTGTAGAGGGACCTTTACTCTGTATCTAACCCTGTGCTGTACCTGTCCTGGGAGTGTTTGATGGGGACAGTGTAGAGGGAGCTTTACTCTGTATCTAACCCCGTGCTGTACCTGTCCTGGGAGTGTTTGATGGGGACAGTGTAGAGGGAGCTTTACTCTGTATCTAACCCCGTGCTGTACCTGTCCTGGGATTGTTTGATGGGGACAGGGAGCTTTACTCTGTATCTAACCCCGTGCTGTACCTGCCCTGGGAGTGTTTGATGGGGACAGTGTAGAGGGAGCTTTACTCTGTATCTAACCCCGTGCTGTACCTGCCCTGGGAGTGTTTGATGGGGACAGTGTAGAGGGAGCTTTACTCTGTATCTAACCCCGTGCTGTACCTGTCCTGGCAGTGTTTGATGGGGACAGTGTAGAGGGAGCTTTACTCTGTATCTAACCCCGTGCTGTACCTGTCCTGGGAGTGTTTGATGGGACAGTGTAGAGGGAGCTTTACTCTGTATCTAACCCCGTGCTGTACCTGTCCTGGGAGTGTTTGATGGGGACAGTGTAGAGGGAGCTTTACTCTGTATCTAACCACGTGCTGTACCTGTCCTGGGAGTGGTTGATGGGGACAGTGTAGATGAAGCTTGACTCTGTATCTAACCCCGTGCTGTACCTGTCCTGGGTGTGTTTGATGGGGACAGTGTAGAGGGAGCTTTACTCTGTATCTAACCCCGTGCTGTACCTGTCCTGGGAGTGTTTGATGGGGACAGTGTAGAGGGACCTTTACTCTGTATCTAACCCTGTGCTGTACCTGTCCTGGGAGTGTTTGATGGGGACAGTGTAGAGGGAGCTTTACTCTGTATCTAACCCCGTGCTGTACCTGCCCTGGGAGTGTTTGATGGGGACAGTGTAGAGGGAGCTTTACTCTGTATCTAACCCCGTGCTGTACCTGCCCTGGGAGTGTTTGATGGGGACAGTGTAGAGGGAGCTTTACTCTGTATCTAACCCCGTGCTGTACCTGTCCTGTCAGTGTTTGATGGGGACAGTGTAGAGGGAGCTTTACTCTGTATCTAACCCCGTGCTGTACCTGTCCTGGGAGTGTTTGATGGGACAGTGTAGAGGGAGCTTTACTCTGTATCTAACCCCGTGCTGTACCTGTCCTGGGAGTGTTTGATGGGGACAGTGTAGAGGGAGCTTTACTCTGTATCTAACCACGTGCTGTACCTGTCCTGGGAGTGTTTGATGGGGACAGTGTAGAGGGAGCTTTACTCTGTATCTAACCCCGTGCTGTACCTGTCCTGGGAGTGTTTGATGGGACAGTGTAGAGGGAGCTTTACTCTGTATCTAACCCCGTGCTGTACCTGTCCTGGGAGTGTTTGATGGGGACAGTGTAGAGTGAGCTTTACTCTGTATCTAACCCCGTGCTGTACCTGTCCTGGGAGTGTTTGATGGGGAATGTGTAGAGGGAGCTTTACTCTGTATCTAACCCCGTGCTGTACCTGTCCTTGGAGTGTTTGATGGGACAGTGTGGAGGGAGCTTTACTCTGTATCTAACCCCGTGCTGTACCTGCCCTGGGAGTGTTTGATGGGACAGTTTAGAGGGAGCTTTACTCAGTATCTAACCCCGTGCTGTACCTGTCCTGGGAGTGTTTGATGGGGACAGTGTAGAGGGAGCTTTACTCTGTATCTAACCCCGTGCTGTACCTGTCCTGGGAGTGTTTCATGGGGACAGTGTAGAAGGAGCTTTACTCTGTATCTAACCCCGTGCTGTACCTGTCCTGGGAGTGTTTGATGGGGACAGTGTAGAGGGAGCTTTACTCTGTATCTAACCCCGTGCTGTGCCTGTCCTGGGAGTGTTTGATTGGGACGGTGTAGAGGGAGCTTTACTCTGTATCTTACCCCGTGCTGTACCTGTCCTGGGAGTGTTTGATGGGGACAGTGTAGAGGGAGCTTTACTCTGGATCTAACCCCGTGCTGTACCTGTCCTGTGAGTGTTTGATGGGGACAGTGTAGAGGGAGCGTTACTCTGTATCTAACCCCGGGCTGTACCTGTCCTGGGAGTGGTTGATGGGGACAGTGTAGATGAAGCTTGACTCTGTATCTAACCCCGTGCTGTACCTGTCCTGGGTGTGTTTGATGGGGACAGTGTAGAGGGAGCTTTACTCTGTATCCAACCCCGTGCTGTACCTGTCCTGGGAGTGTTTGATGGGGACAGTGTAGAGTGACCTTTACTCTGTATCTAACCCTGTGCTGTACCTGTCCTGGGAGTGTTTGATGGGGACAGTGTAGAGGGACCTTTACTCTGTATTTAACCCCGTGCTGTACCTGTCCTGGGAGTGTTTGATGGGGACAGT
>NW_027308185.1:90000-107500 GCF_047496885.1 Scyliorhinus torazame
CTGACAGTGCGGCACTCCCTCAGTACTGACCCTCTGACAGTGCGACACTCCCTCAGTACTGACCCTCTGACAGTGCGGCACTCCCTCAGTACTGACCCTCTGACAGTGCGACACTCCCTCAGTACTGACCCTCTGACAGTGCGGCACTCCCTCAGCACTGACCCTCTGACAGTGCAGCACTCCCTCAGTACTGACCCTCTGACAGTGCGGTGCTCCCTCAGTACTGACCCTCTGACAGTGCAGCACTCCCTCAGTACTGACCCTCTGACAGTGCAGCACTCCCTCAGTACTGACCCTCTGACAGTGCAGCACTCCCTCAGTACTGACCCTCTGACAGTGCGGCGCTCCCTCAGTACTGACCCTCTGACAGTGCGGCACTCCCTCAGCACTGACCCTCTGACAGTGCAGCCCTCCCTCAGTACTGACCCTCTGACAGTGCAGCACTCCCTCAGTACTGACCCTCTGACAGTGCGGCACTCCCTCAGTACTGACCCTCGGACACTGCAGCACTCCCTCAGTACTGACCCTCTGACAGTGCAGCTCTCCCTCAGTACTGACCCTCTGACAGTGCAGCACTCCCTCAGCACTGACCCTCTGACAGTGCGGCACTCCCTCAGTACTGACCCTCTGACAGTGCGGCACTCCCTCAGTACTGACCCTCTGACAGTGCAGCGCTCCCTCAGTACTGACCCTCTGACAGTGCGGCACTCCCTCAGTACTGACCCTCTGACAGTGCGGCACTCCCTCAGTACTGACCCTCTGACAGTGCGGCACTCCCTCAGTACTGACCCTCTGACAGAGCGGCACCCCCTCAGTACTGACCCTCTGACAGTGCAGCACTCCCTCAGTACTGACCCTCTGACAGTGCGGAGCTCCCTCAGTACTGACCCTCTGACAGTGCAGCACTCCCTCAGTACTGACCCTCTGACAGTGCGGCACTCCCTCAGTACTGACCCTCTGACAGTGCGGAGCTCCCTCAGTACTGACCCTATGACAGTGCAGCACTCCCTCAGTACTGACCCTCTGACAGTGCGGCACTCCCTCAGTACTGACCCTCTGACAGTGCGGCACTCCCTCAGTACTGACCCTCTGACAGTGCGGCACTCCCTCTGTACTGACCCTCTGACAGTGCGGCACTCCCCCAGTACTGACCCTCTGACAGTGCAGCGCTCCCTCAGTACTGACCCTATGACAGTGCAGCACTCCCTCAGTACTGACCCTCTGACAGTGCGGCACTCCCTCTGTACTGACCCTCTGACAGTGCGGCACTCCCCCAGTACTGACCCTCTGACAGTGCAGCGCTCCCTCAGTACTGACCCTCTGACAGTGCGGCACTCCCTCAGTACTGACCCTCTGACAGTGCGGCGCTCCCTCAGTACTGACCCTCTGACAGTGCGGCACTCCCTCAGTACTGACCCTCTGACAGTGCGGCACTCCCTCAGTACTGACCCTCTGACAGTGCGGCACTCCCTCAGTACTGACCCTCTGACAGTGCGGCGCTCCCTCTGTACTGACCCTCTGACAGTGCGGCGCTCCCTCTGTACTGACCCTCTGACAGTGCGGCACTCCCTCTGTACTGACCCTCTGACAGTGCGGCACTCCCTCAGTACTGACCCTCTGACAGTGCGGCACTCCCTCAGTACTGACCCTCTGACAGTGCAGCGCTCCCTCAGTACTGACCCTCTGACAGTGCGGCACTCCCTCAGTACTGACCCTCTGACAGTGCAGCACTCCCTCAGTACTGACCCTCTGACAGTGCGGCACTCCCTCAGTACTGACCCTCTGACAGTGCAGCACTCCCTCAGTACTGACCCTCTGACAGTGCGACACTCCCTCAGTACTGACCCTCTGACAGTGCGGCACTCCCTCAGTACTGACCCTCTGACAGTGCAGCACTCCCTCAGTACTGACCCTCTGACAGTGCGGCACTCCCTCAGTACTGACCCTCTGACAGTGCAGCACTCCCTCAGTACTGACCCTCTGACAGTGCGGCACTCCCTCAGTACTGACCCTCTGACAGTGCGGCACTCCCTCAGTACTGACCCTCTGACAGTGCAGCACTCCCTCAGCACTGACCCTCTGACAGTGCAGCGCTCCCTCAGTACTGACCCTCTGACAGTGCAGCACTCCCTCAGTACTGACCCTCTGACAGTGCGGCACTCCCTCAGTACTGACCCTCTGACAGTGCGGCACACCCTCATTCCTGACCCTCTGACAGTGCGGCACTCCCTCAGTACTGACCCTCTGACAGTGCAGCGCTCCCTCAGTACTGACCCTCTGACAGTGCGGCACTCCCTCAGTACTGACCCTCTGACAGTGCGGCACTCCCTCAGTACTGACCCTCTGACAGTGCAGCACTCCCTCAGTACTGACCCTCTGACAGTGCAGCACTCCCTCAGTACTGACCCTCTGACAGTGCGGCACTCCCTCAGTACTGACCCTCTGACAGTGCGGCACTCCCTCAGTACTGACCCTCTGACAGTGCGGCACTCCCTCAGTACTGACCCTCTGACAGTGCGGCACTCCCTCAGCACTGACCCTCTGACAGTACGGCGCTCCCTCAGTACTGACCCTCTGACAGTGCGGCACTCCCTCAGTACTGACCCTCTGACAGTGCAGCACTCCCTCAGTACTGACCCTCTGACAGTGCGGCACTCCCTCAGTACTGACCCTCTGACAGTGCAGCACTCCCTCAGTACTGACCCTCTGACAGTGCGGCACTCCCTCAGTACTGACCCTCTGACAGTGCGGCACTCCCTCAGTACTGACCCTCTGACAGTGCAGCACTCCCTCAGTACTGACCCTCTGACAGTGCAGCACTCCCTCAGTACTGACCCTCTGACAGTGCGGCACTCCCTCAGTACTGACCCTCTGACAGTGCAGCACTCCCTCAGTACTGACCCTCTGACAGTGCGGCACTCCCTCAGTACTGACCCTCCGACAGTGCGGCACTCCCTCAGTACTGACCCTCCGACAGTGCGGCACTCCCTCAGTACTGACCCTCTGACAGTGCGGCACTCCCTCAGTACTGACCCTCTGACAGTGCGGCACTCCCTCAGTACTGACCCTCTGACAGTGCGGCGCTCCCTCAGTACTGACCCTCTGACAGTGCGGCACTCCCTCAGTACTGACCCTCTGACAGTGCGGCACTCCCTCAGTACTGACCCTCTGACAGTGCAGCACTCCCTCAGTACTGACCCTCTGACAGTGCGGAGCTCCCTCAGTACTGACCCTCTGACAGTGCGGCACTCCCTCAGTACTGACCCTCTGACAGTGCAGCACTCCCTCAGTACTGACCCTCTGACAGTGCAGCACTCCCTCAGTACTGACCCTCTGACAGTGCAGCACTCCCTCAGTACTGACCCTCTGACAGTGCGGTACTCCCTCAGTACTGACCCTCTGACAGTGCAGCACTCCCTCAGTACTGACTCTGTGACAGTGCGGCACTCCCTCAGTACTGACCCTCTGACAGTGCGGCACTCCCTCAGTACTGACCCTCTGACAGTGCAGCACTCCCTCAGTACTGACCCTCTGACAGTGCGGCACTCCCTCAGTACTGACCCTCCGACAGTGCGGCACTCCCTCAGTACTGACCCTCTGGCAGTGCGGCACTCCCTCAGTACTGACCCTCTGACAGTGCAGCACTCCCTCAGTACTGACCCTCCGACAGTGCGGCACTCCCTCAGTACTGACCCTCTGACAGTGCGGCACTCCCTCAGTACTGACCCTCTGACAGTGCAGCACTCCCTCAGTACTGACCCTCTGACAGTGCGGCACTCCCTCAGTACTGACCCTCTGACAGTGCGGCACTCCCTCAGTACTGTCCCTCTGACAGTGCGGCACTCCCTCAGTACTGACCCTCTGACAGTGTGACACTCCCTCAGTACTGATCCTCTGACAGTGCGGCACTCCCTCAGTACTGACCCTCTGACAGTGCGACACTCCCTCAGTACTGACCCTCTGACAGTGCGGCACTCCCTCAGTACTGACCCTCTCACAGTGCGGCACTCCCTCAGTACTGACCCTCTGACAGTGCAGCACTCCCTCAGTACTGACCCTCTGACAGTGCGGCACTCCTTCAGTACTGACCCTCTGACAGTGCGGCACTCCCTCAGTACTGACCCTCTCACAGTGCAGCACTCCCTCAGCACTGACCCTCTGACAGTGCGGCGCTCCCTCAGTACTGACCCTCTGACAGTGCGGCACTCCCTCAGTACTGACCCTCTGACAGTGCGGCACTCCCTCAGTACTGACTCTCTGACAGTGCGGCACTCCCTCAGTACTGACCCTCTGACAGTGCGGCGCTCCCTCAGTACTGGCCCTCTGACAGTGCGGCACTCCCTCAGTACTGACCCTCTGACAGTGCGGCACTCCCTCAGTACTGACCCTCTGACAGTGCGGCACTCCCTCAGTACTGACTCTCTGACAGTGCGGCACTCCCTCAGTACTGACCCTCTGACAGTGCGGCACTCCCTCAGTACTGACCCTCTGACAGTGCGGCACTCCCTCAGTACTCACCCTCTGACACTGCGGCACTCCCTCAGTACTGACCCTCTGACAGTGCGACACTCCCTCAGTACTGACCCTCTGACAGTGCAGCACTCCCTCAGTACTGACCCTCTGACAGTGCAGCACTCCCTCAGTACTGACCCTCTGACAGTGCGGCACTCCCTCAGTACTGACCCTCTGACAGTGCGGCACTCCCTCAGTACTGACCCTCTGACAGTGCAGCACTCCCTCAGCACTGACCCTCTGACAGTGCGGCACTCCCTCAGTACTGACCCTCTGACAGTGCGGCACTCCCTCAGTACTGACCCTCTGACAGTGCGGCACTCCCTCAGTACTGACCCTCCCACAGTGCGGCACTCCCTCAGTACTGACCCTCTGACGGTGCGGCACTCCCTCAGTACTGACCCTCTGACAGTGCGGCACTCCCTCAGTACTGACCCTCTGACAGTGTAGCACTCCCTCAGTACTGACCCTCTCACAGTGCGGCACTCCCTCAGTACTGACCCTCTGACAGTGCGACACTCCCTCAGTACTGACCCTCTGACAGTGCGGCACTCCCTCAGTACTGACCCTCTCACAGTGCGGCACTCCCTCAGTACTGACCCACTGACAGTGCAGCACTCCCTCAGTACTGACCCTCTGACAGTGCAGCACTCACTCAGTACTGACCCTCTGACAGTGCAGCACTCCCTCAGTACTGACCCTCTGACAGTGCGGCACTCCCTCAGTACTGACCCTCTGACAGTGCAGCACTCCCTCAGTACTGACCCTCTCACAGAGCGGCACTCCCTCAGTACTGACCCTCTGACAGTGCGGCACTCCCTCAGTACTGACCCTCTGACAGTGCAGCACTCCCTCAGTACTGACCCTCTGACAGTGCGGCACTCCCTCAGTACTGACCCTCTGACAGTGCGGCACTCCCTCAGTACTGACCCTCTGACAGTGCGGCACTCCCTCAGTACTGACCCTCTGACAGTGCGGCACTCCCTCAGTACTGACTCTCTGACAGTGCGGCACTCCCTCAGTACTGACCCTCTGACAGTGCGGCACTCCCTCAGTACTGACCCTCTGACAGTGCAGCACTCCCTCAGTACTGACCCTCTGACAGTGCGGCACTCCCTCAGTACTGACCCTCTGACAGTGCGGCACTCCCTCAGTACCGACCCTCCGAGAGTGCGGCACTCCCTCAGCACTGACCCTCTGACAGTGCAGCACTCCCTCAGTACTGACCCTCTGACAGTGCAGCACTCCCTCAGTACTGACCCTCTGACAGTACGGCACTCCCTCAGTACTGACCCTCTGACAGTGCGGCACTCCCTCAGTACTGACCCACTGACAGTGCGGCACTCCCTCAGTACTGACCCTCTGACAGTGCGGCACTCCCTCAGTACTGACCCTCTGACAGTGCGGCACTCCCTCAGTACTGACCCTCGGACAGTGCGGCACTCCCTCAGTACTGACCCTCTGACAGTGCAGCACTCCCTCAGTACTGACCCTCTGACAGTGCAGCACTCCCTCAGTACTGACCCTCTCACAGTGCGGCACTCCCTCAGTACTGACCCTCTGACAGTGCAGCACTCCCTCAGTACTGACCCTCGGACAGTGCGGCACTCCCTCAGTACTGACCCTCTGACAGTGCAGCACTCCCTCAGTACTGACCCTCTGACAGTGCAGCACACCCTCAGTACTGACCCTCTGACAGTGCGGCACTCCCTCAGTACTGACCCTCTGACAGTGCAGCACTCCCTCAGAACTGACCCTCTGACAGTGCGGCACTCCCTCAGTACTGACCCTCTGACAGTGCGGCACTCCCTCAGTACTGACCCTCTGACAGTGCAGCACTCCCTCAGTACTGACCCTCTGACAGTGCAGCACTCCCTCAGTACTGACCCTCTGACAGTGCGGCACTCCCTCAGTACTGACCCTCTGACAGTGCGGCACTCCCTCAGTACTGACCCGCTGACAGTGCAGCACTCCCTCAGTACTGACCCTCTGACAGTGCAGCACTCCCTCAGTACTGACCCTTTGACAGTGCAGCACTCCCTCAGTACTGACCCTCTGACAGTGCGGCACTCCCTCAGTACTGACCCTCTGACAGTGCGGCACTCCCTCAGTACTGACCCTCTGACAGTGCGGGGCTCCCTCAGTACTGACCCTCTGACAGTGCGGCACTCCCTCAGTACTGACCCTCTGACAGTGCGGCACTCCCTCAGTACTGACCCTCTGACAGTGCGGCACTCCGTCAGTACTGACCCTCTGACAGTGCGACACTCCCTCAGTATTGACCCTCTGACAGTGCAGCACTCCCTCAGTACTGACCCTTTGACAGTGCAGCACTCCCTCAGTACTGACCCTCTGACAGTGCGGCACTCCCTCAGTACTGACCCTCTGACAGTGCGGCACTCCCTCAGTACTGACCCTCTGACAGTGCGGGGCTCCCTCAGTACTGACCCTCTGACAGTGCGGCACTCCCTCAGTACTGACCCTCTGACAGTGCGGCACTCCCTCAGTACTGACCCTCTGACAGTGCGGCACTCCCTCAGTACTGACCCTCCCACAGTGCGACACTCCCTCAGTACTGACCCTCTGACAGTGCGACACTCCCTCAGTATTGACCCTCTGACAGTGCAGCACTCCCTCAGTACTGACCATCTGACAGTGCGGCACTCCCTCAGTACTGACCCTCTGACAGTGCAGCGCTCCCTCAGTACTGACCCTCTGACAATGCGGCACTCCCTCAGTACTGACCCTCTGACAGTGCGGCACTCCCTCAGTACTGACCCTCTGACAGTGCGGCACTCCCTGAGTACTGACCCTCTGACAGTGCAGCGCTCCCTCAGTACTGACCCTCTGACAATGCGGCACTCCCTCAGTACTGACCCTCTGACAGTGCGGCACTCCCTCAATACTGCCCCTCTGACAGTGCGGCACTCCCTCAGTACTGACCCTCCCTCAGTAGCCGTCGCTCGACATCCAAGGGCGTTCGGGGTGTGGGGTTACAGAGGTCGGGCCAACGACGACTCGAATTGCTTGCTGTACGTACGCTCGGAGGGCCTACCTGTTTGGCTTGCTGCAGAAGCTTCCGGATCACCTCCTTAATGCTGGGCATGTTTTCCATGGAGGGGTGGGTGTAGACCGTTGCCCGGGTGATCCCCTTCCACATTCCTATCTCCGGCCAGCCCAAGGTGAGAAACGGGGCCTGGGCCTCCGACATCACGGGCCAGTAAGTGAGCGATAGTTCCTGGTCCAGCTCTGAGTCCTCGTCGCCCGTCGCCTCCAAGCCGGGCGCCGTCGCCTCCGCTGCCCGGGCCCTGCCGCAGCGGCCGTGTATGCGACGGGCCTCCTGGCCAGAGAGGAAGGGCCGTGTGCCCTCCCGCTTGACGCACTGGTAGAAGGCGCCCGGCCCCTTGTCCAGCAGGGCCTCGAGGGCCAGGCGCTGACGCTCGCTGTAGATGAACTGCGGGTAACACTCCGAGAGTTGTACGTTGATGTTGTCGTCCTCCAGGCACTCCACCTGAGAGGCCGCCATTGTCGGGCTTCGATGCCCGCCACGCGACGGGGCCTCGGCCTACCCTCCCCTGCCAAAGTGGCAGGGAACTTCGGACCGCCCTCAACACCCCCCCCCTCCTCTCTCTCCCCGGCGGGTGCTCCCCTCCTCCGCCGATCTCGCCGACACGGCTCGGTTCCTAGCGACGGCGCACCTTCCCGCCCAGGCGCGCGCGGAGTCCGATCGCAGACGGACGGGGGTTGGGTTCCAACTGCGACGTGCGAGGCCAAGTCCAGCGATCACCGTCCCTCGAGCGACCTGAGGACAAGAGACAACGGAGGAGATTAATCTCTGCATCCGGCGCCTCCCTCCCTATCTCTGTAACCTCCTCCAGCCCCGACAATTCCCATCCTCCTGTTCAAATCCCTCTCTCCCTCCCTATCTCTGTAACCTCCTCCAGCCCCTACAATTCCCATCCTCCTGTTCAAATCCCTCCCTCGCTCCCTCCCTCCCTATCTCTGTAACCTCCTCCAGCCCCGACAATTCTCACCCTCCTGTTCAAATCCCTCCCTCCCTCCCTATCTCTGTAACCTCCTCCAGCCCCTAGAATTCCCATCCTCCTGTTCAAATCCCTCCCTCCCCATCTCTGTAACCTCCTCCAGCCCCGACAATTCCCATCCTCCCGTTCAAATCCCTCCCTCGCTCCCTCCCTCCCTATCTCTGTAACCTCCTCCAGCCCCTACAATTCTCATCCTCCTGTTCAAATCCCCCCTCCCTCCCTATCTCTGCAACCTCCTCCAGCCCCTACAATTCCCATCCTCCTGTTCAAATCCCTCTCTCCCTCCCTATCTCTGTAACCTCCTCCAGCCCCGACAATTCTCACCCTCCTGTTCAAATCCCTCCCTCCCCATCTCTGTAACCTCCTCCAGCCCCGACAATTCCCATCCTCCTGTTCAAATCCCTCCCTCCCTCCCTATCTCTGAAACCTCCTCCAGCCCCTACAATTTTCATCCTCCTCTTCAAATCCCTCCCTCCCTATCTCTGTAACCTCCTCCAGCCCATACAATTTTCATCCTCCTCTTCAAATCACTCCCTCCCTCCCTATCTCTGTAACCTCCTCCAGCCCCTACAATTCTCATCCTCCTGTACAAATCCCTCCCTCGCCCCCCTCCCTCCCTATCTCTGTAACCTCCTCCACCCCCGACAATTCCCATCCTCCTGTTCAAATCCCTCCCTCCCTATCTCTGTAACCTCCTCCAGCCCCTACAATTCCCATCCTCCTGTTCAAATCCCTCCCTCCCTCCCTATCTCTGTAACCTCCTCCAGCCCCGACAATTCTCATCCTCCTGTTCAAATCCCTCCCTCCCCATCTCTGTAACCTCCTCCAGCCCCTACAATTCTCATCCTCCTGTTCAAATCCCTCCCTCCCTCCCTCCCTATCTCTGTAACCTCCTCCAGCCCCGACAATTCTCACCCTCCTGTTCAAATCCCTCCCTCCCTCCCTATCTCTGTAACCTCCACCAGCCCCTACAATCCCCATCCTCCTGTTCAAATCCCTCCCTCCCCATCTCTGTAACCTCCTCCAGCCCGACAATTCCCATCCTCCTGTTCAAATCCCTCCCTCGCTCCCTCCTTCCCTATCTCTGTAACCTCCTCCAGCACCTACAATTCTCATCCTCCTGTTCAAATCCCCCCCTCCATCCCTATCTCTGTAACCTCCTCCAGCCCCTACAATTCCCATCCTCCTGTTCAAATCCCTCCCTCCCTCCCTCCCTATCTCTGTAACCTCCTCCAGCCCCGACAATTCTCACCCTCCTGTTCAAATCCCTCCCTCCCTCCCTATCTCTGTAACCTCCTCCAGCCCCGACAATTCCCATCCTCCCGTTCAAATCCCTCCCTCGCTCCCTCCCTCCCTATCTCTGTAACCTCCTCCAGCACCTACAATTCTCTTCCTCCTGTTCCATTCCCTCCCTCCCTCCCTATCTCTGTAACCTCCTCCAGCCCCTACAATTCTCATCCTCCTGTTCAAATCCTCCCCTCCCTCCCTATCTCTGTAACCTCCTCCAGCCCCGACAATTCTCATCCTCCTGTTCAAATCCCTCCCTCCCTCCCTATCTCTGTAACCTCCTCCGGCCCCTACAATTCTCATCCACCTGTTCAAATCCCTCCCTCCCTCCCTATCTCTGTAACCTCCTCCAGCCCCTACAATTCCCATCCTCCTGTTCAAATCCCTCCTTCGCCCCCCCTCCCTCCCTATCTCTGTAACCTCCTCCAGCCCCAACAATTCTCATCCTCCTGTTCAAATCCCTCCCTCCCTCCCTCCCTCCCTATCTCTGTAACCTCCTCCAGCCCCGACAATTCCCATCCTCCTCTTCCAATTCCCTTTCCAGTTGAGGTTATCTGCGAGGTCCCCGCCTCCCCCACGCCGACCCACCACCCTTTCCCTAACCTCGCGGAGCTCAGGTAACATCGGCCAACAGGTAGCTGTCGAATGAGATACTCTGAAGTCCTGTGGCGACAGGATGTCATTTACATTTACATGGAGCAGTACGGAATGTTCCGGCAGTGGCTACAGCCTCCAGCGTATTTTACTCATCTGTCTGTCCACCTTTTCTTCTGGGATAACATCTCTTCTTTTTCTCCCCCCTTCACCCCACCCGGTTGCGTGGGTTTCCTCTGGAAGCTCCGGTTTCCTCCCACAGTCCAAAGATGTGCAGGTTAGGTGGATTGGCCGCGTTAAATTGTCCCTTAGTGTCCAAAGATGTGCAGGTTAGGTGGATTGGCCGTGTTAAATTGTCCCTTAGTGTCCAAAGATGTACAGGTTAGGTGGATTAGCCGTGTTAAATTGTCCCTTAGTGTCCAAAGATGTGCAGGTTAGGTGGATTGGCCGTGTTAAATTGCCCCTTAGTGTCCAAAGATGTACAGGTTAGGTGGATTGGCCGTGTTAAATTGTCCCTTAGTGTCCAAAGATGTGCAGGTTAGGTGGATTGGCCGTGTTAAATTGTCCCCTTAGTGTCCAAAGATGTACAGTTTAGGTGGATTGGCCGTGTTAAATTGTCCCTTAGTGTCCAAAGATGTACAGGTTAGGTGGATTGGCCGTGTTAAATTGTCCCTTAGTGTCCAAAGATGTACAGGTTAGGTGGATTGGCCGTGTTAAATTGTCCCTTAGTGTCCAAAGATGTACAGGTTAGGTGGATTGGCCGTGTTAAATTGCCCCTTAGTGTCCAAAGATGTACAGGTTAGGTGGATTGGCCGTGTTAAATTGTCCCTTAGTGTCCAAAGATGTGCAGGTTAGGTGGATTGGCCGTGTTAAATTGTCCCTTAGTGTCCAAAGATGTGCAGGTTAGGTGGAATAGCCGTGTTAAATTGCCCCTTAGTGTCCAAAGATGTGCAGGTTAGGTGGATTGGCCGTGTTAAATTGTCCCTTCGTGTCCAAAGATGTGCAGGTTAGGTGGATTGGCCGTGTTAAATTGTCCCTTCGTGTCCAAAGATGTACAGGTTAGGTGGATTGGCCGTGTTAAATTGTCCCTTAGTGTCCAAAGATGTACAGGTTAGGTGGATTGGCCGTGTTAAATTGTCCCTTCGTGTCCAAAGATGTGCAGGTTAGGTGGATTGGCCGTGTTAAATTGTCCCTTAGTGTCCAAAGATGTACAGGTTAGGTGGATTGGCCGTGTTAAATTGTCCTTTAGTGTCCAAAGATGTACAGGTTAGGTGGATTGGCCGTGTTAAATTGCCCCTTAGTGTCCAAAGATGTGCAGGTTAGGTGGATTGGCCGTGTTAAATTGTCCCTTAGTGTCCAAAGATGTGCAGGTTTGGTGGGGTGATGGAGTTACAGGGACGTAGCGGAGGGCGAGTTGGCAAAGCAGGGCACTCCCTCCGAGGGTTGGCGCAGACTGGATGGGCAGATAGGCCCCCTTTCCGCACTGTTGGAATTCTATAATCCGGAGAGAGGATCTAACCATCGCCCCCCCCCGGTCAACATCCTGGGGGGGTTACCATCGATCGGAACCGAGCCCAGACGTGTGAACCCGGGGGCGACCAGAGCAGGCCGGAGGCTGGGAATCGTGCGGGAGGGTAACTCACCTCCTGACTCCCCGCCCGCTCCCAAAGCCCGTTCGCCCCCCTCCCCACACACACACACACACACACACACACACACACACACACGCGCGCGCTCGATCGACTCGATCTGAAGCAATTGAGCTACCTCCAGTCTGTCGTGTGGGAGCCGCACGGGAACACGGTCGAGTTGTGCACTAGCCTAAGCTTCGGAGGGTGACGCGTCCTGACGAGGCCCAAGATTGCGACACCACCCCTCCCGAAACCAGTCAGGCCTCCGGATTCCCGGGAATTCCCAAGCCAGCCGAGCTTCGGAGGCCTGTGGTTTTGGCTTGTGGGCTTTGGTAGCGATGAGACAGAGCTGAGGAATCGGGCCTAGGCAGCAGGCCTGGGTGGCGTTTGGCTTGTGGCCAGTCGTGGCGGTGAGACAGGGCCGAGGGATCGGGCCTAGGCGGCAGGCCTGGGTGACGTTTGGCTTGTGGCCAGTCGTGGCGGTGAGACAGAGCTGAGGAATCGGGCCTAGGCGGCAGGCCTGGGTGACGTTTGGCTTGTGGCCAGTCGTGGCGGTGAGACAGGGCCGAGGGATCGGGCCTAGGCGGCAGGCCTGGGTGGCATTTGGCTTGTGGGCTTTGGTAGCGATGAGACAGGGCCGAGGGATCGGGCCTAGGCGGCAGGCCTGGGCGACGTTTGGCTTGTGGCCAGTCGTGGCGGTGAGACAGGGCCGAGGGATCGGGCCTAAGCGGCAGGCCTGGCTGGCCAGCAGTCACTGGAGGAAGGCCGGAGGGCGTGATGGACAAGCAGCCTCCGACCCCCAACTCGTCACGGAGAGCTGCGCCCATTCCTCCCCTCAAACCCCCACCAGCTCACCCCCCTCCCTGTCCTCGCTGACCCACACTCGCTCGCTTCCCGGCAACGCCTCCATTTTCAAATCCTCCTCCTCCTGTTCAAATCCCTCCCTCGCCCTCCTTACCCGCCCTACCTCCGTAACCTCCTCCAGCCCCTACAATTCCCATCCTCCTCTTCAAATCCCTCCCTCGCCCCCTCCCTCCCTATCTCTGTAACCTCCTCCAGCCCCTACAATTCCCATCCTCCTCTTCAAATCCCTCCCTCGCCCCCTCCCTCCCTATCTCTGTAACCTCCTCCAGCCCCTACAATTCCCATCCTCCTCTTCAAATCCCTCCCTCGCCCCCTCCCTCCCTATCTCTGTAACCTCCTCCAGCCTCTACAATTCCCATCCTCCTGTTCAAATCCCTCCCTCCCTCCCTCCCTATCTCTGTAACCTCCTCCAGCCTCTACAATTCCCATCCTCCTGTTCAAATCCCTCCCTCCCTCCCTATCTCTGTAACCTCCTCCAGCCCCTACAATTCTCATCCTCCTCTTCAAATCCCTCCCTCCCTCCCTATTACTGTAACCTCCTCCAGCCCCTACAATTCTCATCCTCCTCTTCAAATCCCTCCCTCACCCTCCCTCCCTATCTCTGTAACCTCCTCCAGCCCCTACAATTCTCATCCTCCTCTTCAAATCCCTCCCTATCTCTGTAACCTCCTCCAGCCCCTACAATTCCCATCCTCCTGTTCAAATCCCTCCCTCCCTCCCTATCTCTGTAACCTCCTCCAGCCTCTACAATTCCCATCCTCCTGTTCAAATCCCTCCCTCCCTCCCTCCCTATCTCTGTAACCTCCTCCAGCCCCTACAATTCTCATCCTCCTCTTCAAATCCCTCCCTCCCTCCCTATTACTGTAACCTCCTCCAGCCCCTACAATTCTCATCCTCCTCTTCAAATCCCTCCCTCACCCTCCCTCCCTATCTCTGTAACCTCCTCCAGTCCCTACAATTCTCATCCTCCAGTTCAAATCCCCCTCCCTCCCTATCTCTGCAACCTCCTCCAGCCCCTACAATTCTCATCCTCCTGTTCAAATCCCTCCCTCCCTCCCTCCCTATCTCTGCAACCTCCTCCAGCCCCTACAATTCTCATCCTCCTGTTCAAATCCCTCCCTCGCTCCCTAACGCCCTCCCTTTCTCTGCAACCTCCTCCAGCCCCTACAATTCTCATCCTGAAATCCCTCCCTCGCCCCCATCCCTCCCTATCTCTGTAACCTCCTCCAGCCCCTACAATTCTCATCCTCCTGTTCAAATCCCTCCCTCCCTCCCTATCTCTGTAGCCTCCTCCAGCCCCTACAATTCTCATCCTGAAATCCCTCCCTCGCCCCCATCCCTCCCTAACTCTGTAACCTCCTCCAGCCCCTACAATTCTCATCCTCCTGTTCAAATCCCTCCCTCGCCCCCTCCCTCCCTATCTCTGTAACCTTCTCCAGCCCCTACAATTCTCATCCTCCTGTTCAAATCCCTCGCTCCCTCCCTCCCTATCTCTGTGACCTCCTCCATCCCCTACAATTCCCATCCTCCTGTTCAACTCCCTCCCTCCCTCCCTATCTCTGTAACCTCCTCCAGCCCCTACAATTCTCATCCTCCTGTTCAAATCCCTCCCTCGCCCCCTCCCTCCCTATCTCTGTTACCTCCTCCAGCCCCTACAATTCTCATCCTCCTGTTCAACTCCCTCCCTCCATCCCTATCTCTGTAACCTCCTCCAGCCCCTACAATTCTCATCCTCCTGTTCAACTCCCCCCCTCCCTCCCTATCTCTGTAACCTCCTCCAGCCCCTACAATTCTCATCCTCCTGTTCAAATCCCTCCCTTCCTCCCTCCCTCCCTATCTCTGTAACCTCCTCCAGCCCCGACAATTCCCATCCTCCTGTTCAAATCCCTCCCTCCCTCCCTATCTCTGTAACCTCCTCCAGCCCCTACAATTCTCATCCTCCTGTTCAACTCCCCCCTCCCTCCCTATCTCTGTAACCTCCTCCAGCCCCTACAATTCTCATCCTCCTGTTCAAATCCCTCCCTTCCTCCCTATCTCTGTAACCTCCTCCAGCCCCTACAATTCTCATCCTCCTGTTCAAATCCCCCCCCCCCCCCCTCCCTATCTCTGTAACCTCCTCAAGCCCCTACAATTCCCATCCTCCTCTTCAAATCCCTCCCTCGCTCCCCTCCCTCCCTATCTCTGTAACCTCCTCCAGCCCCTACAATTCTCATCCTCCTCTTTAAATCCCCCCCCCCCCCACCCCCCCACCTCCCTATCTCTGTAACACGGCAATATCTCTGCGCTGTCCCATTCAGGACGCTCCTTTGAAATCCCGCAGGACTCCTGTCCAGCCCATTCCCCACACTCCCTCGCTGTCTCCTCTCTCTGGCCCGCGCCGCCCGCCGCAGTCGAACAGCCCTCGCTCCAGCCGTCCGTCTCCCCCCCCCCCCACCCCCCCCCCCAAACAATTTCCCCCCCCCAACTTCACAGACTTTGAAACCTTCCCCCCCCCCCCCCCCCCACACACACACAAAGCTGTCCTCCCCCTCTCGCCAGTCTAGAGGGACCCCCCCACCCCCCACCGTCTGGATTGGGTTTCGAACCATGGTCCCAGGAACCAGTCTGGCCAGTTTGCCTGCAGTCCCAACGTGTCGTGTTTGAGAGAGAGGGAGAGAGAGGGAGAGAGAGAGAGAGAGAGGGAGAGAGAGAGAGAGTTTCAGTTTGCGCGATCCAGCTCCTGATGGAAAAACCCACCCAAACATTCCCGCCTTTCTCCCCCCCCCCCCTCCCCTCCCCTTCCCCCAAAACACTAACCTGTTGGATCGGACGCTTTGCGAGCCCAGGCACAGCATACGCCCCGGGAGACAGCAGAGGTGCCGTCAGCTGATCGACCACTGGCAGCAGCTCCGAACTGAAGGCTTCAATCCCCGCCTCCTTCTAATTTGACAGGGAAATAGCGACCGCACATACCTCCAGAGTTGTTGGCCTCTGGCTGGGTGCTGGGGTGCCGCGCAATGCGAGTGGGGGGGGGGGGGGGGGGGGTCCCTGGGAGGGGGAGAGGGGAGGGGAGGTGGGGGTTCGGCTCCAGGGATTCGCCCCTCGAAGGGGGGGGGGGAGTCGCGACGGGCGGTGAGGGTGGAGGGGGACGCCTTCGGCCTACCGGGTTTTATTGGTCAAGGGTATCGGACGCAGGAGTCGGGACGCCTCGCTGAAGTTCCCCCCCCCCGCTGGTCCCTGCTGCGTCTCCCCCCCCCCTCCCCCCCCCCCCCCCCGACTGGACAGTTCCTCCCAGGCCGAGGTCCCTACAACCACTGAGGGGCAGCGGTCAGGGAGAGAGCCAACGTCTTCACCCAAAGGCAGGGGTGTCCAGAACGAGAGGGCACAGGTCAAAAGGTGTGAGGGGGTGGGGGGTGGGGGGGGGGGGGGTGGGGGGGGGGGTGGGGGGGGGGGGGGGGGGAGACGCAGCAGGGACCAGCGGGGGGGGGGGGGGAGGGGGGGGGGAATGTCCACGCAGAGGGTGGAAATGGCTTGTGGCCACGAGGCAGGCTCCAAATGAAGTTACGGCGACAAGCCCCGAGTCGCCACGTTCCGGCGCCTGTTCGGGGAGGCCGGGACGGGAATCGAACCCGTGCTGCTGGCCTGCCTTGGTCTGCTTCCAAAGCCAGCGATTCATTGTGGGTAGCGATGAGGACTGTCGGAGGATACAGCGGGATTTAGATTGTCTGGAGACTTGGGCGGAGAGATGGCAGATGGAGTTTAATCCGGACAAATGTGAGGTAATGCATTTTGGAAGGTCTAATGCAGGTAGGGAATATACAGTGAATGGTAGAACCCTCAAGAGTATTGACAGTCAGAGAGATCTAGGTGTACAGGTCCACAGGTCATTGAAAGGGGCGACACAGGTGGAGAAGGTAGTCAAGAAGGCTGACGGCATGCTTGCCTTCATTGGCCGGGACATTGAGTATAAGAATTGGCAAGTCATGTTGCAGCCGTATCGAACCTCGGTTAGGCCACACTTGGAGTATAGTGTCCAATTCTGGTCGCCACACTACCAGAAGGATGTGGAGGCTTTAGAGAGGGTGCAGAAGAGATTTACCAGGATGTTGCCTGGTACGGAGGGCATAAGCTATGAGGAGCGGTTGAATAAACTCGGTTTGTTCTCACTGGAACGACGGAGGTTGAGGGGCGACCTGACAGAGGTCTACAAAATTATGAGGGGCGTAGACAAGAGTGGATCGTCAGGGCTTTTCCCCAGGGTAGAGGGGCCAATTACTAGGGGGCATAGGTTTAAGGTGAGAGGGGCAAGTTTAGAGTAGATGTACGAGGCAAGTTTTTTACACAGAGGGTAGTGGGTGCCTGGAACTCACTACCGGAGGAGGTGGTGGAAGCAGGGACGATAGTGACATTTAAGGGGCATCTTGACAAATGCATGAATAGGATGGGAATAGAGGGATACGGACCCAGGAAGTGTAGAAGATTGTAGTTTAGACGGCTTCATCCGATGCCGGTGTTACGTAGTTACATTGTGGACCCTGTGTTGCCCTATTATGTATTTTCTTTTATTCCCTTTTCTTCCCGTGGACTTAA